>NW_026263016.1:0-300000 GCF_947179515.1 Apodemus sylvaticus
ATTTTGCGTGTATGTCTAAGTGTGTAGCCTCAAAAGAGAAGGCACAGGACAGTTTTCTCTCGAAAGGATATGTAAGAATACCACTTCCTAAGGAAATACAGTTTTGCAGAGTAAAGACATATACGTACGCATTGGAAACTCTTTACGAGAAGAAATAACGCATAGTACAAAATTAGCTTGTATCTCCAAAACTACACGTTGTATCTCGAAAAGAATTGTTGTGGCGTGTACGTCTTAACATGTAGCATCTAAAGAGAACCAAAAGGAGAATTTTCTTTCGTCAAAATTTTTCAGAAAATCACGTTTTAAGGAAATCCCGCATCGTGCGAAATTATCTTGTTTTTCCTAAACAACACGTTGTAAGTCGAAAAGCTTTCATGTTGCGTGTATGTCTAAGTGTGTAGCCTCAAAAGAGAAGGCACAGGACAGTTTTCTCTCGAAAGGATATGTAAGAATACCACTTCATAAGAAAATACAGTTTTGCAGAGTAAAGGCATATATGTACGCATTGGAAACTCTTTAGGAGAAGAAATAACGCATAGTACAAAATTAGCTTGTATCTCCAAAACTACACGTTGTATCTCGAAAAGAATTATTGTGGCGTGTACGTCTTAACATGTAGCATCTAAAGAGAACGAAAAGAAGAATTTTCTTTCGTCAAAATTTTTCAGAAAATCACGTTTTAAGGAAATCCCGCATCGTGCGAAATTATCTTGTTTTTCCTAAACAACACGTTGTAAGTCGAAAAGCTTTCATGTTGCGTGTATGTCTAAGTGTGTAGTCTCAAAAGAGAAGGCACAGGACAGTTTTCTCTCGAAAGGATATGTAAGAATACCACTTCATAAGGAAATACAGTTTTGCAGAGTAAAGACATATACGTACGCATTGGAAACTCTTTACGAGAAGAAATAACGCATAGTACAAAATTAGCTTGTATCTCCAAAACTACACGTTGTATCTCGAAAAGAATTGTTGTGGCGTGTACGTCTTAACATGTAGCATCTAAAGAGAACCAAAAGGAGAATTTTCTTTCGTCAAAATTTTCAGAAAATCACGTTTTAAGGAAATCCCCGCATCGTGCGAAATTATCTTGTTTTTCCTAAACAACACGTTGTAAGTCGAAAATCTTTCATGTTGCGTGTATGTGTAAGTGTGTAGCCTCAAAAGAGAAGGCACAGGACAGTTTTCTCTCGAAAGGATATGTAAGAATACCACTTCATAAGGAAATACAGTTTTGCAGAGTAAAGACATATACGTACGCATTGGAAACTCTTTACGAGAAGAAATAAAGCATAGTACAAAATTAGTTTGTATCTCCAAAACTACACGTTGTATCTCGAAAAGAATTGTTGTGGCGTGTACGTCTTAACATGTAGCATCTAAAGAGAACCAAAAGGAGAATTTTCTTTCGTCAAAATTTTTCAGAAAATCACGTTTTAAGGAAATCCCGCATCGTGCGAAATTATCTTGTTTTTCCTAAACAACACGTTGTAAGTCGAAAAGCTTTCATGTTGCGTGTATGTCTAAGTGTGTAGCCTCAAAAGAGAAGGCACAGGACAGTTTTCTCTCGAAAGGATATGTAAGAATACCACTTCCTAAGGAAATACAGTTTTGCAGAGTAAAGACATATACGTACGCATTGGAAACTCTTTACGAGAAGAAATAACGCATAGTACAAAATTAGCTTGTATCTCCAAAACTACACGTTGTATCTCGAAAAGAATTGTTGTGGCGTGTACGTCTTAACATGTAGCATCTAAAGAGAACCAAAAGGAGAATTTTCTTTCGTCAAAATTTTTCAGAAAATCACGTTTTAAGGAAATCCCGCATCGTGCGAAATTATCTTGTTTTTCCTAAACAACACGTTGTAAGTCGAAAAGCTTTCATGTTGCGTGTATGTCTAAGTGTGTAGCCTCAAAAGAGAAGGCACAGGACAGTTTTCTCTCGAAAGGATATGTAAGAATACCACTTCCTAAGGAAATACAGTTTTGCAGAGTAAAGACATATACGTACGCAATGGAAACTCTTTACGAGAAGAAATAACGCATAGTACAAAATTAGCTTGTATCTCCAAAACTACACGTTGTATCTCGAAAAGAATTGTTGTGGCGTGTACGTCTTAACATGTAGCATCTAAAGAGAACCAAAAGGAGAATTTTCTTTCGTCAAAATTTTTCAGAAAATCACGTTTTAAGGAAATCCCGCATCGTGCGAAATTATCTTGTTTTTCCTAAACAACACGTTGTAAGTCGAAAAGCTTTCATGTTGCGTGTATGTCTAAGTGTGTAGCCTCAAAAGAGAAGGCACAGGACAGTTTTCTCTCGAAAGGATATGTAAGAATACCACTTCATAAGGAAATACAGTTTTGCAGAGTAAAGACATATACGTACGCATTGGAAACTCTTTACGAGAAGAAATAACGCATAGTACAAAATTAGCTTGTATCTCCAAAACTACACGTTGTATCTCGAAAAGAATTGTTGTGGCGTGTACGTCTTAACATGTAGCATCTAAAGAGAACCAAAAGGAGAATTTTCTTTCGTCAAAATTTTTCAGAAAATCACGTTTTAAGGAAATCCCGCATCGTGCGAAATTATCTTGTTTTTCCTAAACAACACGTTGTAAGTCGAAAAGCTTTCATGTTGCGTGTATGTCTAAGTGTGTAGCCTCAAAAGAGAAGGCACAGGACAGTTTTCTCTCGAAAGGATATGTAAGAATACCACTTCCTAAGGAAATACAGTTTTGCAGAGTAAAGACATATACGTACGCATTGGAAACTCTTTACGAGAAGAAATAACGCATAGTACAAAATTAGCTTGTATCTCCAAAACTACACGTTGTATCTCGAAAAGAATTGTTGTGGCGTGTACGTCTTAACATGTAGCATCTAAAGAGAACCAAAAGGAGAATTTTCTTTCGTCAAAATTTTTCAGAAAATCACGTTTTAAGGAAATCCCGCATCGTGCGAAATTATCTTGTTTTTCCTAAACAACACGTTGTAAGTCGAAAAGCTTTCATGTTGCGTGTATGTCTAAGTGTGTAGCCTCAAAAGAGAAGGCACAGGACAGTTTTCTCTCGAAAGGATATGTAAGAATACCACTTCATAAGGAAATACAGTTTTGCAGAGTAAAGACATATACGTACGCATTGGAAACTCTTTACGAGAAGAAATAACGCATAGTACAAAATTAGCTTGTATCTCCAAAACTACATGTTGTATCTCGAAAAGAATTGTTGTGGCGTGTACGTCTTAACATGTAGCATCTAAAGAGAACCAAAAGGAGAATTTTCTTTCGTCAAAATTTTTCAGAAAATCACGTTTTAAGGAAATCCCGCATCGTGCGAAATTATCTTGTTTTTCCTAAACAACAGGTTGTAAGTCGAAAAGCTTTCATGTTGCGTGTATGTCTACGTGTGTAGCCTCAAAAGAGAAGGCACAGGACAGTTTTCTCTCGAAAGGATATGTAAGAATACCACTTCATAAGGAAATACAGTTTTGCAGAGTAAAGACATATACGTACGCATTGGAAACTCTTTACGAGAAGAAATAACGCATAGTACAAAATTAGCTTGTATCTCCAAAACTACACGTTGTATCTCGAAAAGAATTGTTGTGGCGTGTACGTCTTAACATGTAGCATCTAAAGAGAACCAAAAGGAGAATTTTCTTTCATCAAAATTTTTCAGAAAATCACGTTTTAAGGAAATCCCGCATCGTGCGAAATTATCTTGTTTTTCCTAAACAACACGTTGTAAGTCGAAAAGCTTTCATGTTGCGTGTATGTCTAAGTGTGTAGCCTCAAAAGAGAAGGCACAGGACAGTTTTCTCTCGAAAGGATATGTAAGAATACCACTTCATAAGGAAATACAGTTTTGCAGAGTAAAGACATATACGTACGCATTGGAAACTCTTTACGAGAAGAAATAACGCATAGTACAAAATTAGCTTGTATCTCCAAAACTACACGTTGTATCTCGAAAAGAATTGTTGTGGCGTGTACGTCTTAACATGTAGCATCTAAAGAGAACCAAAAGGAGAATTTTCTTTCGTCAAAATTTTTCAGAAAATCACGTTTTAAGGAAATCCCGCATCGTGCGAAATTATCTTGTTTTTCCTAAACAACACGTTGTAAGTCGAAAAGCTTTCATGTTGCGTGTATGTCTACGTGTGTAGCCTCAAAAGAGAAGGCACAGGACAGTTTTCTCTCGAAAGGATATGTAAGAATACCACTTCATAAGGAAATACAGTTTTGCAGAGTAAAGACATATACGTACGCATTGGAAACTCTTTACGAGAAGAAATAACGCATAGTACAAAATTAGCTTGTATCTCCAAAACTACACGTTGTATCTCGAAAAGAATTGTTGTGGCGTGTACGTCTTAACATGTAGCATCTAAAGAGAACCAAAAGGAGAATTTTCTTTCGTCAAAATTTTTCAGAAAATCACGTTTTAAGGAAATCCCGCATCGTGCGAAATTATCTTGTTTTTCCTAAACAACAGGTTGTAAGTCGAAAAGCTTTCATGTTGCGTGTATGTCTACGTGTGTAGCCTCAAAAGAGAAGGCACAGGACAGTTTTCTCTCGAAAGGATATGTAAGAATACCACTTCCTAAGGAAATACAGTTTTGCAGAGTAAAGACATATACGTACGCATTGGAAACTCTTTACGAGAAGAAATAACGCATAGTACAAAATTAGCTTGTATCTCCAAAACTACACGTTGTATCTCGAAAAGAATTGTTGTGGCGTGTACGTCTTAACATGTAGCATCTAAAGAGAACCAAAAGGAGAATTTTCTTTCGTCAAAATTTTTCAGAAAATCACGTTTTAAGGAAATCCCGCATCGTGCGAAATTATCTTGTTTTTCCTAAACAACACGTTGTAAGTCGAAAAGCTTTCATGTTGCGTGTATGTCTAAGTGTGTAGCCTCAAAAGAGAAGGCACAGGACAGTTTTCTCTCGAAAGGATATATAAGAATACCACTTCCTAAGGAAATACAGTTTTGCAGAGTAAAGACATATACGTACGCATTGGAAACTCTTTAGGAGAAGAAATAACGCATAGTACAAAATTAGCTTGTATCTCCAAAACTACACGTTGTATCTCGAAAAGAATTGTTGTGGCGTGTACGTCTTAACATGTAGCATCTAAAGAGAACCAAAAGGAGAATTTTCTTTCGTCAAAATTTTTCAGAAAATCACGTTTTAAGGAAATCCCGCATCGTGCGAAATTATCTTGTTTTTCCTAAACAACACGTTGTAAGTCGAAAAGCTTTCATCTTGCGTGTATGTCTAAGTGTGTAGCCTCAAAAGAGAAGGCACAGGACAGTTTTCTCTCGAAAGGATATGTAAGAATACCACTTCCTAAGGAAATACAGTTTTGCAGAGTAAAGACATATACGTACGCATTGGAAACTCTTTACGAGAAGAAATAACGCATAGTACAAAATTAGCTTGTATCTCCAAAACTACACGTTGTATCTCGAAAAGAATTGTTGTGGCGTGTACGTCTTAACATGTAGCATCTAAAGAGAACCAAAAGGAGAATTTTCTTTCGTCAAAATTTTTCAGAAAATCACGTTTTAAGGAAATCCCGCATCGTGCGAAATTATCTTGTTTTTCCTAAACAACACGTTGTAAGTCGAAAAGCTTTCATGTTGCGTGTATGTCTAAGTGTGTAGCCTCAAAAGAGAAGGCACAGGACAGTTTTCTCTCGAAAGGATATATAAGAATACCACTTCCTAAGGAAATACAGTTTTGCAGAGTAAAGACATATACGTACGCATTGGAAACTCTTTAGGAGAAGAAATAACGCATAGTACAAAATTAGCTTGTATCTCCAAAACTACACGTTGTATCTCGAAAAGAATTGTTGTGGCGTGTACGTCTTAACATGTAGCATCTAAAGAGAACCAAAAGGAGAATTTTCTTTCGTCAAAATTTTTCAGAAAATCACGTTTTAAGGAAATCCCGCATCGTGCGAAATTATCTTGTTTTTCCTAAACAACACGTTGTAAGTCGAAAAGCTTTCATGTTGCGTGTATGTCTAAGTGTGTAGCCTCAAAAGAGAAGGCACAGGACAGTTTTCTCTCGAAAGGATATGTAAGAATACCACTTCATAAGGAAATACAGTTTTGCAGAGTAAAGACATACACGTACGCATTGGAAACTCTTTACGAGAAGAAATAACGCATAGTACAAATTTAGCTTGTATCTCCAAAACTACACGTTGTATCTCGAAAAGAATTGTTGTGGCGTGTACGTCTTAACATGTAGCATCTAAAGAGAACCAAAAGGAGAATTTTCTTTCGTCAAAATTTTTCAGAAAATCACGTTTTAAGGAAATCCCGCATCGTGCGAAATTATCTTGTTTTTCCTAAACAACAGGTTGTAAGTCGAAAAGCTTTCATGTTGCGTGTATGTCTACGTGTGTAGCCTCAAAAGAGAAGGCACAGGACAGTTTTCTCTCGAAAGGATATGTAAGAATACCACTTCATAAGGAAATACAGTTTTGCAGAGTAAAGACATATACGTACGCATTGGAAACTCTTTACGAGAAGAAATAACGCATAGTACAAAATTAGCTTGTATCTCCAAAACTACACGTTGTATCTCGAAAAGAATTGTTGTGGCGTGTACGTCTTAACATGTAGCATCTAAAGAGAACCAAAAGGAGAATTTTCTTTCGTCAAAATTTTTCAGAAAATCACGTTTTAAGGAAATCCCGCATCGTGCGAAATTATCTTGTTTTTCCTAAACAACACGTTGTAAGTCGAAAAGCTTTCATGTTGCGTGTATGTCTACGTGTGTAGCCTCAAAAGAGAAGGCACAGGACAGTTTTCTCTCGAAAGGATATGTAAGAATACCACTTCATAAGGAAATACAGTTTTGCAGAGTAAAGACATATACGTACGCATTGGAAACTCTTTACGAGAAGAAATAACGCATAGTACAAAATTAGCTTGTATCTCCAAAACTACACGTTGTATTTCGAAAAGAATTGTTGTGGCGTGTACGTCTTAACATGTAGCATCTAAAGAGAACCAAAAGGAGAATTTTCTTTCGTCAAAATTTTTCAGAAAATCACGTTTTAAGGAAATCCCGCATCGTGCGAAATTATCTTGTTTTTCCTAAACAACACGTTGTAAGTTGAAAAGCTTTCATGTTGCGTGTATGTCTAAGTGTGTAGCCTCAAAAGAGAAGGCACAGGACAGTTTTCTCTCGAAAGGATATGTAAGAATACCACTTCCTAAGGAAATACAGTTTTGCAGAGTAAAGACATATACGTACGCATTGGAAACTCTTTACGAGAAGAAATAACGCATAGTACAAAATTAGCTTGTATCTCCAAAACTACACGTTGTATCTCGAAAAGAATTGTTGTGGCGTGTACGTCTTAACATGTAGCATCTAAAGAGAACCAAAAGGAGAATTTTCTTTCGTCAAAATTTTTCAGAAAATCACGTTTTAAGGAAATCCCGCATCGTGCGAAATTATCTTGTTTTTCCTAAACAACACGTTGTAAGTCGAAAAGCTTTCATGTTGCGTGTATGTCTAAGTGTGTAGCCTCAAAAGAGAAGGCACAGGACAGTTTTCTCTCGAAAGGATATGTAAGAATACCACTTCATAAGGAAATACAGTTTTGCAGAGTAAAGACATATACGTACGCATTGGAAACTCTTTACGAGAAGAAATAACGCATAGTACAAAATTAGCTTGTATCTCCAAAACTACACGTTGTATCTCGAAAAGAATTGTTGTGGCGTGTACGTCTTAACATGTAGCATCTAAAGAGAACCAAAAGGAGAATTTTCTTTCGTCAAAATTTTTCAGAAAATCACGTTTTAAGGAAATCCCGCATCGTGCGAAATTATCTTGTTTTTCCTAAACAACACGTTGTAAGTCGAAAAGCTTTCATGTTGCGTGTATGTCTAAGTGTGTAGCCTCAAAAGAGAAGGCACAGGACAGTTTTATCTCGAAAGGATATGTAAGAATACCACTTCATAAGGAAATACAGTTTTGCAGAGTAAAGACATATACGTACGCATTGGAAACTCTTTACGAGAAGAAATAACGCATAGTACAAAATTAGCTTGTATCTCCAAAACTACACGTTGTATCTCGAAAAGAATTGTTGTGGCGTGTACGTCTTAACATGTAGCATCTAAAGAGAACCAAAAGGAGAATTTTCTTTCGTCAAAATTTTTCAGAAAATCACGTTTTAAGGAAATCCCGCATCGTGCGAAATTATCTTGTTTTTCCTAAACAACAAGTTGTAAGTCGAAAAGCTTTCATGTTGCGTGTATGTCTACGTGTGTAGCCTCAAAAGAGAAGGCACAGGACAGTTTTCTCTCGAAAGGATATGTAAGAATAACACTTCATAAGGAAATACAGTTTTGCAGAGTAAAGACATATACGTACCCATTGGAAACTCTTTACGAGAAGAAATAACGCATAGTACAAAATTAGCTTGTGTCTCCAAAACTACACGTTGTATCTCGAAAAGAATTGTTGTGGCGTGTACGTCTTAACATGTAGCATCTAAAGAGAACCAAAAGGAGAATTTTCTTTCGTCAAAATTTTTCAGAAAATCACGTTTTAAGGAAATCCCGCATCGTGCGAAATTATCTTGTTTTTCCTAAACAACACGTTGTAAGTCGAAAAGCTTTCATGTTCCGTGTATGTCTAAGTGTGTAGCCTCAAAAGAGAAGGCACAGGACAGTTTTCTCTCGAAAGGATATGTAAGAATACCACTTCATAAGGAAATACAGTTTTGCAGAGTAAAGACATACACGTACGCATTGGAAACTCTTTACGAGAAGAAATAACGCATAGTACAAATTTAGCTTGTATCTCCAAAACTACACGTTGTATCTCGAAAAGAATTGTTGTGGCGTGTACGTCTTAACATGTAGCATCTAAAGAGAACCAAAAGGAGAATTTTCTTTCGTCAAAATTTTTCAGAAAATCACGTTTTAAGGAAATCCCGCATCGTGCGAAATTATCTTGTTTTTCCTAAACAACAGGTTGTAAGTCGAAAAGCTTTCATGTTGCGTGTATGTCTACGTGTGTAGCCTCAAAAGAGAAGGCACAGGACAGTTTTCTCTCGAAAGGATATGTAAGAATACCACTTCATAAGGAAATACAGTTTTGCAGAGTAAAGACATATACGTACGCATTGGAAACTCTTTACGAGAAGAAATAACGCATAGTACAAAATTAGCTTGTATCTCCAAAACTACACGTTGTATCTCGAAAAGAATTGTTGTGGCGTGTACGTCTTAACATGTAGCATCTAAAGAGAACCAAAAGGAGAATTTTCTTTCGTCAAAATTTTTCAGAAAATCACGTTTTAAGGAAATCCCGCATCGTGCGAAATTATCTTGTTTTTCCTAAACAACACGTTGTAAGTCGAAAAGCTTTCATGTTGCGTGTATGTCTACGTGTGTAGCCTCAAAAGAGAAGGCACAGGACAGTTTTCTCTCGAAAGGATATGTAAGAATACCACTTCATAAGGAAATACAGTTTTGCAGAGTAAAGACATATACGTACGCATTGGAAACTCTTTACGAGAAGAAATAACGCATAGTACAAAATTAGCTTGTATCTCCAAAACTACACGTTGTATTTCGAAAAGAATTGTTGTGGCGTGTACGTCTTAACATGTAGCATCTAAAGAGAACCAAAAGGAGAATTTTCTTTCGTCAAAATTTTTCAGAAAATCACGTTTTAAGGAAATCCCGCATCGTGCGAAATTATCTTGTTTTTCCTAAACAACACGTTGTAAGTTGAAAAGCTTTCATGTTGCGTGTATGTCTAAGTGTGTAGCCTCAAAAGAGAAGGCACAGGACAGTTTTCTCTCGAAAGGATATGTAAGAATACCACTTCCTAAGGAAATACAGTTTTGCAGAGTAAAGACATATACGTACGCATTGGAAACTCTTTACGAGAAGAAATAACGCATAGTACAAAATTAGCTTGTATCTCCAAAACTACACGTTGTATCTCGAAAAGAATTGTTGTGGCGTGTACGTCTTAACATGTAGCATCTAAAGAGAACCAAAAGGAGAATTTTCTTTCGTCAAAATTTTTCAGAAAATCACGTTTTAAGGAAATCCCGCATCGTGCGAAATTATCTTGTTTTTCCTAAACAACACGTTGTAAGTCGAAAAGCTTTCATGTTGCGTGTATGTCTAAGTGTGTAGCCTCAAAAGAGAAGGCACAGGACAGTTTTCTCTCGAAAGGATATGTAAGAATACCACTTCATAAGGAAATACAGTTTTGCAGAGTAAAGACATATACGTACGCATTGGAAACTCTTTACGAGAAGAAATAACGCATAGTACAAAATTAGCTTGTATCTCCAAAACTACACGTTGTATCTCGAAAAGAATTGTTGTGGCGTGTACGTCTTAACATGTAGCATCTAAAGAGAACCAAAAGGAGAATTTTCTTTCGTCAAAATTTTTCAGAAAATCACGTTTTAAGGAAATCCCGCATCGTGCGAAATTATCTTGTTTTTCCTAAACAACACGTTGTAAGTCGAAAAGCTTTCATGTTGCGTGTATGTCTAAGTGTGTAGCCTCAAAAGAGAAGGCACAGGACAGTTTTATCTCGAAAGGATATGTAAGAATACCACTTCATAAGGAAATACAGTTTTGCAGAGTAAAGACATATACGTACGCATTGGAAACTCTTTACGAGAAGAAATAACGCATAGTACAAAATTAGCTTGTATCTCCAAAACTACACGTTGTATCTCGAAAAGAATTGTTGTGGCGTGTACGTCTTAACATGTAGCATCTAAAGAGAACCAAAAGGAGAATTTTCTTTCGTCAAAATTTTTCAGAAAATCACGTTTTAAGGAAATCCCGCATCGTGCGAAATTATCTTGTTTTTCCTAAACAACAAGTTGTAAGTCGAAAAGCTTTCATGTTGCGTGTATGTCTACGTGTGTAGCCTCAAAAGAGAAGGCACAGGACAGTTTTCTCTCGAAAGGATATGTAAGAATAACACTTCATAAGGAAATACAGTTTTGCAGAGTAAAGACATATACGTACCCATTGGAAACTCTTTACGAGAAGAAATAACGCATAGTACAAAATTAGCTTGTGTCTCCAAAACTACACGTTGTATCTCGAAAAGAATTGTTGTGGCGTGTACGTCTTAACATGTAGCATCTAAAGAGAACCAAAAGGAGAATTTTCTTTCGTCAAAATTTTTCAGAAAATCACGTTTTAAGGAAATCCCGCATCGTGCGAAATTATCTTGTTTTTCCTAAACAACACGTTGTAAGTCGAAAAGCTTTCATGTTCCGTGTATGTCTAAGTGTGTAGCCTCAAAAGAGAAGGCACAGGACAGTTTTCTCTCGAAAGGATATGTAAGAATACCACTTCATAAGGAAATACAATTTTGCAGAGTAAAGACATATACGTACGCATTGGAAACTCTTTACGAGAAATAACGCATAGTACAAAATTAGCTTGTATCTCCAAAACTACACGTTGTATCTCGAAAAGAATTGTTGTGGCGTGTACATCTTAACATGTAGCATCTAAAGAGAACCAAAAGGAGAATTTTCTTTCGTCAAAATTTTTCAGAAAATCACGTTTTAAGGAAATCCCGCATCGTGCGAAATTATCTTGTTTTTCCTAAACAACACGTTGTAAGTCGAAAAGCTTTCATGTTGCGTGTATGTCTAAGTGTGTAGCCTCAAAAGAGAAGGCACAGGACAGTTTTCTCTCGAAAGGATATGTAAGAATACCACTTCATAAGGAAATACAGTTTTGCAGAGTAAAGACATATACGTACGCATTGGAAACTCTTTACGAGAAGAAATAACGCATAGTACAAAATTAGCTTGTATCTCCAAAACTACACGTTGTATCTCGAAAAGAATTGTTGTGGCGTGTACGTCTTAACATGTAGCATCTAAAGAGAACCAAAAGGAGAATTTTCTTTCGTCAAAATTTTTCAGAAAATCACGTTTTAAGGAAATCCCGCATCGTGCGAAATTATCTTGTTTTTCCTAAACAACAGGTTGTAAGTCGAAAAGCTTTCATGTTGCGTGTATGTCTACGTGTGTAGCCTCAAAAGAGAAGGCACAGGACAGTTTTCTCTCGAAAGGATATGTAAGAATACCACTTCATAAGGAAATACAGTTTTGCAGAGTAAAGACATATACGTACGCATTGGAAACTCTTTACGAGAAGAAATAACGCATAGTACAAAATTAGCTTGTATCTCCAAAACTACACGTTGTATCTCGAAAAGAATTGTTGTGGCGTGTACGTCTTAACATGCAGCATCTAAAGAGAACCAAAAGGAGAATTTTCTTTCGTCAAAATTTTTCAGAAAATCACGTTTTAAGGAAATCCCGCATCGTGCGAAATTATCTTGTTTTTCCTAAACAACACGTTGTAAGTCGAAAAGCTTTCATGTTGCGTGTATGTCTAAGTGTGTAGCCTCAAAAGAGAAGGCACAGGACAGTTTTCTCTCGAAAGGATATGTAAGAATACCACTTCCTAAGGAAATACAGATTTGCAGAGTAAAGACATATACGTACGCATTGGAAACTCTTTACGAGAAGAAATAACGCATAGTACAAAATTAGCTTGTATCTCCAAAACTACACGTTGTATCTCGAAAAGAATTGTTGTGGCGTGTACGTCTTAACATGTAGCATCTAAAGAGAACCAAAAGGAGAATTTTCTTTCGTCAAAATTTTTCAGAAAATCACGTTTTAAGGAAATCCCGCATCGTGCGAAATTATCTTGTTTTTCCTAAACAACACGTTGTAAGTCGAAAAGCTTTCATGTTGCGTGTATGTCTAAGTGTGTAGCCTCAAAAGAGAAGGCACAGGACAGTTTTCTCTCGAAAGGATATGTAAGAATACCACTTCATAAGGAAATACAGTTTTGCAGAGTAAAGACATATACGTACGCATTGGAAACTCTTTACGAGAAGAAATAACGCATAGTACAAAATTAGCTTGTATCTCCAAAACTACACGTTGTATCTCGAAAAGAATTGTTGTGGCGTGTACGTCTTAACATGTAGCATCTAAAGAGAACCAAAAGGAGAATTTTCTTTCGTCAAAATTTTTCAGAAAATCACGTTTTAAGGAAATCCCGCATCGTGCGAAATTATCTTGTTTTTCCTAAACAACACGTTGTAAGTCGAAAAGCTTTCATGTTGCGTGTATGTCTAAGTGTGTAGCCTCAAAAGAGAAGGCACAGGACAGTTTTCTCTCGAAAGGATATGTAAGAATACCACTTCATAAGGAAATACAGTTTTGCAGAGTAAAGACATATACGTACGCATTGGAAACTCTTTATGAGAAGAAATAACGCATAGTACAAAATTAGCTTGTATCTCCAAAACTACACGTTGTATCTCGAAAAGAATTGTTGTGGCGTGTACGTCTTAACATGTAGCATCTAAAGAGAACCAAAAGGAGAATTTTCTTTCGTCAAAATTTTTCAGAAAATCACGTTTTAAGGAAATCCCGCATCGTGCGAAATTATCTTGTTTTTCCTAAACAACACGTTGTAAGTCGAAAAGCTTTCATGTTGCGTGTATGTCTAAGTGTGTAGCCTCAAAAGAGAAGGCACAGGACAGTTTTCTCTCGAAAGGATATGTAAGAATACCACTTCATAAGGAAATACAGTTTTGCAGAGTAAAGACATATACGTACGCATTGGAAACTCTTTACGAGAAGAAATAACGCATAGTACAAAATTAGCTTGTATCTCCAAAACTACACGTTGTATCTCGAAAAGAATTGTTGTGGCGTGTACGTCTTAACATGTAGCATCTAAAGAGAACCAAAAGGAGAATTTTCTTTCGTCAAAATTTTTCAGAAAATCACGTTTTAAGGAAATCCCGCATCGTGCGAAATTATCTTGTTTTTCCTAAACAACACGTTGTAAGTCGAAAAGCTTTCATGTTGCGTGTATGTCTAAGTGTGTAGCCTCAAAAGAGAAGGCACAGGACAGTTTTCTCTCGAAAGGATATGTAAGAATACCACTTCATAAGGAAATACAGTTTTGCAGAGTAAAGACATATACGTACGCATTGGAAACTCTTTACGAGAAGAAATAACGCATAGTACAAAATTAGCTTGTATCTCCAAAACTACACGTTGTATCTCGAAAAGAATTGTTGTGGCGTGTACGTCTTAACATGTAGCATCTAAAGAGAACCAAAAGGAGAATTTTCTTTCGTCAAAATTTTTCAGAAAATCACGTTTTAAGGAAATCCCGCATCGTGCGAAATTATCTTGTTTTTCCTAAACAACACGTTGTAAGTCGAAAAGCTTTCATGTTGCGTGTATGTCTAAGTGTGTAGCCTCAAAAGAGAAGGCACAGGACAGTTTTCTCTCGAAAGGATATGTAAGAATACCACTTCATAAGGAAATACAGTTTTGCAGAGTAAAGACATATACGTACGCATTGGAAACTCTTTACGAGAAGAAATAACGCATAGTAAAAAATTAGCTTGTATCTCCAAAACTACACGTTGTATCTCGAAAAGAATTGTTGTGGCGTGTACGTCTTAACATGTAGCATCTAAAGAGAACCAAAAGGAGAATTTTCTTTCGTCAAAATTTTTCAGAAAATCACGTTTTAAGGAAATCCCGCATCGTGCGAAATTATCTTGTTTTTCCTAAACAACACGTTGTAAGTCGAAAAGCTTTCATGTTGCGTGTATGTCTAAGTGTGTAGCCTCAAAAGAGAAGGCACAGGACAGTTTTCTCTCGAAAGGATATGTAAGAATACCACTTCATAAGGAAATACAGTTTTGCAGAGTAAAGACATATACGTACGCATTGGAAACTCTTTACGAGAAGAAATAACGCATAGTACAAAATTAGCTTGTATCTCCAAAACTACACGTTGTATCTCGAAAAGAATTGTTGTGGCGTGTACGTCTTAACATGTAGCATCTAAAGAGAACCAAAAGGAGAATTTTCTTTCGTCAAAATTTTTCAGAAAATCACGTTTTAAGGAAATCCCGCATCGTGCGAAATTATCTTGTTTTTCCTAAACAACAAGTTGTAAGTCGAAAAGCTTTCATGTTGCGTGTATGTCTACGTGTGTAGCCTCAAAAGAGAAGGCACAGGACAGTTTTCTCTCGAAAGGATATGTAAGAATAACACTTCATAAGGAAATACAGTTTTGCAGAGTAAAGACATATACGTACCCATTGGAAACTCTTTACGAGAAGAAATAACGCATAGTACAAAATTAGCTTGTGTCTCCAAAACTACACGTTGTATCACGAAAAGAATTGTTGTGGCGTGTACGTCTTAACATGTAGCATCTAAAGAGAACCAAAAGGAGAATTTTCTTTCGTCAAAATTTTTCAGAAAATCACGTTTTAAGGAAATCCCGCATCGTGCGAAATTATCTTGTTTTTCCTAAACAACACGTTGTAAGTCGAAAAGCTTTCATGTTCCGTGTATGTCTAAGTGTGTAGCCTCAAAAGAGAAGGCACAGGACAGTTTTCTCTCGAAAGGATATGTAAGAATACCACTTCATAAGGAAATACAATTTTGCAGAGTAAAGACATATACGTACGCATTGGAAACTCTTTACGAGAAATAACGCATAGTACAAAATTAGCTTGTATCTCCAAAACTACACGTTGTATCTCGAAAAGAATTGTTGTGGCGTGTACATCTTAACATGTAGCATCTAAAGAGAACCAAAAGGAGAATTTTCTTTCGTCAAAATTTTTCAGAAAATCACGTTTTAAGGAAATCCCGCATCGTGCGAAATTATCTTGTTTTTCCTAAACAACACGTTGTAAGTCGAAAAGCTTTCATGTTGCGTGTATGTCTAAGTGTGTAGCCTCAAAAGAGAAGGCACAGGACAGTTTTCTCTCGAAAGGATATGTAAGAATACCACTTCATAAGGAAATACAGTTTTGCAGAGTAAAGACATATACGTACGCATTGGAAACTCTTTACGAGAAGAAATAACGCATAGTACAAAATTAGCTTGTATCTCCAAAACTACACGTTGTATCTCGAAAAGAATTGTTGTGGCGTGTACGTCTTAACATGTAGCATCTAAAGAGAACCAAAAGGAGAATTTTCTTTCGTCAAAATTTTTCAGAAAATCACGTTTTAAGGAAATCCCGCATCGTGCGAAATTATCTTGTTTTTCCTAAACAACAGGTTGTAAGTAGAAAAGCTTTCATGTTGCGTGTATGTCTAAGTGTGTAGCCTCAAAAGAGAAGGCACAGGACAGTTTTCTCTCGAAAGGATATGTAAGAATACCACTTCATAAGGAAATACAGTTTTGCAGAGTAAAGACATATACGTACGCATTGGAAACTCTTTAGGAGAAGAAATAACGCATAGTACAAAATTAGCTTGTATCTCCAAAACTACACGTTGTATCTCGAAAAGAATTGTTGTGGCGTGTACGTCTTAACATGTAGCATCTAAAGAGAACCAAAAGGAGAATTTTCTTTCGTCAAAATTTTTCAGAAAATCACGTTTTAAGGAAATCCCGCATCGTGCGAAATTATCTTGTTTTTCCTAAACAACACGTTGTAAGTCGAAAAGCTTTCATGTTGCGTGTATGTCTAAGTGTGTAGCCTCAAAAGAGAAGGCACAGGACAGTTTTCTCTCGAAAGGATATGTAAGAATACCACTTCATAAGGAAATACAGTTTTGCAGAGTAAAGACATATACGTACGCATTGGAAACTCTTTACGAGAAGAAATAACGCATAGTACAAAATTAGCTTGTATCTCCAAAACTACACGTTGTATCTCGAAAAGAATTGTTGTGGCGTGTACGTCTTAACATGTAGCATCTAAAGAGAACCAAAAGGAGAATTTTCTTTCGTCAAAATTTTTCAGAAAATCACGTTTTAAGGAAATCCCGCATCGTGCGAAATTATCTTGTTTTTCCTAAACAACACGTTGTAAGTCGAAAAGCTTTCATGTTGCGTGTATGTCTAAGTGTGTAGCCTCAAAAGAGAAGGCACAGGACAGTTTTCTCTCGAAAGGATATGTAAGAATACCACTTCATAAGGAAATACAGTTTTGCAGAGTAAAGACATATACGTACGCATTGGAAACTCTTTACGAGAAGAAATAACGCATAGTACAAAATTAGCTTGTATCTCCAAAACTACACGTTGTATCTCGAAAAGAATTGTTGTGGCGTGTACGTCTTAACATGTAGCATCTAAAGAGAACCAAAAGGAGAATTTTCTTTCGTCAAAATTTTTCAGAAAATCACGTTTTAAGGAAATCCCGCATCGTGCGAAATTATCTTGTTTTTCCTAAACAACAAGTTGTAAGTCGAAAAGCTTTCATGTTGCGTGTATGTCTACGTGTGTAGCCTCAAAAGAGAAGGCACAGGACAGTTTTCTCTCGAAAGGATATGTAAGAATAACACTTCATAAGGAAATACAGTTTTGCAGAGTAAAGACATATACGTACCCATTGGAAACTCTTTACGAGAAGAAATAACGCATAGTACAAAATTAGCTTGTGTCTCCAAAACTACACGTTGTATCACGAAAAGAATTGTTGTGGCGTGTACGTCTTAACATGTAGCATCTAAAGAGAACCAAAAGGAGAATTTTCTTTCGTCAAAATTTTTCAGAAAATCACGTTTTAAGGAAATCCCGCATCGTGCGAAATTATCTTGTTTTTCCTAAACAACACGTTGTAAGTCGAAAAGCTTTCATGTTCCGTGTATGTCTAAGTGTGTAGCCTCAAAAGAGAAGGCACAGGACAGTTTTCTCTCGAAAGGATATGTAAGAATACCACTTCATAAGGAAATACAATTTTGCAGAGTAAAGACATATACGTACGCATTGGAAACTCTTTACGAGAAATAACGCATAGTACAAAATTAGCTTGTATCTCCAAAACTACACGTTGTATCTCGAAAAGAATTGTTGTGGCGTGTACATCTTAACATGTAGCATCTAAAGAGAACCAAAAGGAGAATTTTCTTTCGTCAAAATTTTTCAGAAAATCACGTTTTAAGGAAATCCCGCATCGTGCGAAATTATCTTGTTTTTCCTAAACAACACGTTGTAAGTCGAAAAGCTTTCATGTTGCGTGTATGTCTAAGTGTGTAGCCTCAAAAGAGAAGGCACAGGACAGTTTTCTCTCGAAAGGATATGTAAGAATACCACTTCATAAGGAAATACAGTTTTGCAGAGTAAAGACATATACGTACGCATTGGAAACTCTTTACGAGAAGAAATAACGCATAGTACAAAATTAGCTTGTATCTCCAAAACTACACGTTGTATCTCGAAAAGAATTGTTGTGGCGTGTACGTCTTAACATGTAGCATCTAAAGAGAACCAAAAGGAGAATTTTCTTTCGTCAAAATTTTTCAGAAAATCACGTTTTAAGGAAATCCCGCATCGTGCGAAATTATCTTGTTTTTCCTAAACAACAGGTTGTAAGTAGAAAAGCTTTCATGTTGCGTGTATGTCTAAGTGTGTAGCCTCAAAAGAGAAGGCACAGGACAGTTTTCTCTCGAAAGGATATGTAAGAATACCACTTCATAAGGAAATACAGTTTTGCAGAGTAAAGACATATACGTACGCATTGGAAACTCTTTAGGAGAAGAAATAACGCATAGTACAAAATTAGCTTGTATCTCCAAAACTACACGTTGTATCTCGAAAAGAATTGTTGTGGCGTGTACGTCTTAACATGTAGCATCTAAAGAGAACCAAAAGGAGAATTTTCTTTCGTCAAAATTTTTCAGAAAATCACGTTTTAAGGAAATCCCGCATCGTGCGAAATTATCTTGTTTTTCCTAAACAACACGTTGTAAGTCGAAAAGCTTTCATGTTGCGTGTATGTCTAAGTGTGTAGCCTCAAAAGAGAAGGCACAGGACAGTTTTCTCTCGAAAGGATATGTAAGAATACCACTTCATAAGGAAATACAGTTTTGCAGAGTAAAGACATATACGTACGCATTGGAAACTCTTTACGAGAAGAAATAACGCATAGTACAAAATTAGCTTGTATCTCCAAAACTACACGTTGTATCTCGAAAAGAATTGTTGTGGCGTGTACGTCTTAACATGTAGCATCTAAAGAGAACCAAAAGGAGAATTTTCTTTCGTCAAAATTTTTCAGAAAATCACGTTTTAAGGAAATCACGCATCGTGCGAAATTATCTTGTTTTTCCTAAACAACAGGTTGTAAGTCGAAAAGCTTTCATGTTGCGTGTATGTCTAAGTGTGTAGCCTCAAAAGAGAAGGCACAGGAAAGTTTTCTCTCGAAAGGATATGTAAGAATACCACTTCATAAGGAAATACGGTTTTGCAGAGTAAAGACATATACGTACGCATTGGAAACTCTTTACGAGAAGAAATAACGCATAGTACAAAATTAGCTTGTATCTCCAAAAATACACGTTGTATCTCGAAAAGAATTGTTGTGGCGTGTACGTCTTAACATGTAGCATCTAAAGAGAACCAAAAGGAGAATTTTCTTTCGTCAAAATTTTTCAGAAAATCACGTTTTAAGGAAATCCCGCATCGTGCGAAATTATCTTGTTTTTCCTAAACAACACGTTGTAAGTCGAAAAGCTTTCATATTGCGTGTATGTCTAAGTGTGTAGCCTCAAAAGAGAAGGCACAGGACAGTTTTCTCTCGAAAGGATATGTAAGAATACCACTTCATAAGAAAATACAGTTTTGCAGAGTAAAGGCATATATGTACGCATTGGAAACTCTTTACGAGAAGAAATAACGCATAGTACAAAATTAGCTTGTATCTCCAAAACTACACGTTGTATCTCGAAAAGAATTGTTGTGGCGTGTACGACTTAACATGTAGCATCTAAAGAGAACGAAAAGCAGAATTTTCTTTCGTCAAAATTTTTCAGAAAATCACGTTTTAAGGAAATCCCGCATCGTGCGAAATTATCTTGTTTTTCCTAAACAACACGTTGTAAGTCGAAAAGCTTTCATGTTGCGTGTATGTCTAAGTGTGTAGCCTCAAAAGAGAAGGCACAGGACAGTTTTCTCTCGAAAGGATATGTAAGAATACCACTTCATAAGGAAATACAGTTTTGCAGAGTAAAGACATATACGTACGCATTGGAAACTCTTTACGAGAAGAAATAACGCATAGTACAAAATTAGCTTGTATCTCCAAAACTACACGTTGTATCTCGAAAAGAATTGTTGTGGCGTGTACGTCTTAACATGTAGCATCTAAAGAGAACCAAAAGGAGAATTTTCTTTCGTCAAAATTTTTCAGAAAATCACGTTTTAAGGAAATCCCGCATCGTGCGAAATTATCTTGTTTTTCCTAAACAACACGTTGTAAGTCGAAAAGCTTTCATGTTGCGTGCATGTCTAAGTGTGTAGCCTCAAAAGAGAAGGCACAGGACAGTTTTCTCTCGAAAGGATATGTAAGAATACCACTTCATAAGGAAATACAGTTTTGCAGAGTAAAGACATATACGTACGCATTGGAAACTCTTTACGAGAAGAAATAACGCATAGTACAAAATTAGCTTGTATCTCCAAAACTACACGTTGTATCTCGAAAAGAATTGTTGTGGCGTGTACGTCTTAACATGTAGCATCTAAAGAGAACCAAAAGGAGAATTTTCTTTCGTCAAGATTTTTCAGAAAATCACGTTTTAAGGAAATCCCGCATCGTGCGAAATTATCTTGTTTTTCCTAAACAACAGGTTGTAAGTCGAAAAGCTTTCATGTTGCGTGTATGTCTAAGTGTGTAGCCTCAAAAGAGAAGGCACAGGACAGTTTTCTCTCGAAAGGATATGTAAGAATACCACTTCATAAGAAAATACAGTTTTGCAGAGTAAAGGCATATATGTACGCATTGGAAACTCTTTACGAGAAGAAATAACGCATAGTACAAAATTAGCTTGTATCTCCAAAACTACACGTTGTATCTCGAAAAGAATTGTTGTGGCGTGTACGACTTAACATGTAGCATCTAAAGAGAACGAAAAGCAGAATTTTCTTTCGTCAAAATTTTTCAGAAAATCACGTTTTAAGGAAATCCCGCATCGTGCGAAATTATCTTGTTTTTCCTAAACAACACGTTGTAAGTCGAAAAGCTTTCATGTTGCGTGTATGTCTAAGTGTGTAGCCTCAAAAGAGAAGGCACAGGACAGTTTTCTCTCGAAAGGATATGTAAGAATACCACTTCATAAGGAAATACAGTTTTGCAGAGTAAAGACATATACGTACGCATTGGAAACTCTTTACGAGAAGAAATAACGCATAGTACAAAATTAGCTTGTATCTCCAAAACTACACGTTGTATCTCGAAAAGAATTGTTGTGGCGTGTACGTCTTAACATGTAGCATCTAAAGAGAACCAAAAGGAGAATTTTCTTTCGTCAAAATTTTTCAGAAAATCACGTTTTAAGGAAATCCCGCATCGTGCGAAATTATCTTGTTTTTCCTAAACAACACGTTGTAAGTCGAAAAGCTTTCATGTTGCGTGTATGTCTAAGTGTGTAGCCTCAAAAGAGAAGGCACAGGACAGTTTTCTCTCGAAAGGATATGTAAGAATACCACTTCATAAGGAAATACAGTTTTGCAGAGTAAAGACATATACGTACGCATTGGAAACTCTTTACGAGAAGAAATAACGCATAGTACAAAATTAGCTTGTATCTCCAAAACTACACGTTGTATCTCGAAAAGAATTGTTGTGGCGTGTACGTCTTAACATGTAGCATCTAAAGAGAACCAAAAGGAGAATTTTCTTTCGTCAAAATTTTTCAGAAAATCACGTTTTAAGGAAATCCCGCATCGTGCGAAATTATCTTGTTTTTCCTAAACAACAGGTTGTAAGTCGAAAAGCTTTCATGTTGCGTGTATGTCTAAGTGTGTAGCCTCAAAAGAGAAGGCACAGGACAGTTTTCTCTCGAAAGGATATGTAAGAATACCACTTCATAAGGAAATACAGTTTTGCAGAGTAAAGACATATACGTACGCATTGGAAACTCTTTACGAGAAGAAATAACGCATAGTACAAAATTAGCTTGTATCTCCAAAACTACACGTTGTATCTCGAAAAGAATTGTTGTGGCGTGTACGTCTTAACATGTAGCATCTAAAGAGAACCAAAAGGAGAATTTTCTTTCGTCAAAATTTTTCAGAAAATCACGTTTTAAGGAAATCCCGCATCGTGCGAAATTATCTTGTTTTTCCTAAACAACACGTTGTAAGTCGAAAAGCTTTCATGTTGCGTGTATGTCTACGTGTGTAGCCTCAAAAGAGAAGGCACAGGACAGTTTTCTCTCGAAAGGATATGTAAGAATACCACTTCATAAGGAAATACAGTTTTGCAGAGTAAAGACATATACGTACGCATTGGAAACTCTTTACGAGAAGAAATAACGCATAGTACAAAATTAGCTTGTATCTCCAAAACTACACGTTGTATCTCGAAAAGAATTGTTGTGGCGTGTACGTCTTAACATGTAGCATCTAAAGAGAACCAAAAGGAGAATTTTCTTTCGTCAAAATTTTTCAGAAAATCACGTTTTAAGGAAATCCCGCATCGTGCGAAATTATCTTGTTTTTCCTAAACAACACGTTGTAAGTCGAAAAGCTTTCATGTTGCGTGTATGTCTAAGTGTGTAGCCTCAAAAGAGAAGGCACAGGACAGTTTTCTCTCGAAAGGATATGTAAGAATACCACTTCATAAGAAAATACAGTTTTGCAGAGTAAAGGCATATATGTACGCATTGGAAACTCTTTACGAGAAGAAATAACGCATAGTACAAAATTAGCTTGTATCTCCAAAACTACACGTTGTATCTCGAAAAGAATTGTTGTGGCGTGTACGTCTTAACATGTAGCATCTAAAGAGAACGAAAAGCAGAATTTTCTTTCGTCAAAATTTTTCAGAAAATCACGTTTTAAGGAAATCCCGCATCGTGCGAAATTATCTTGTTTTTCCTAAACAACACGTTGTAAGTCGAAAAGCTTTCATGTTGCGTGTATGTCTAAGTGTGTAGCCTCAAAAGAGAAGGCACAGGACAGTTTTCTCTCGAAAGGATATGTAAGAATACCACTTCATAAGGAAATACAGTTTTGCAGAGTAAAGACATATACGTACGCATTGGAAACTCTTTAGGAGAAGAAATAACGCATAGTACAAAATTAGCTTGTATCTCCAAAACTACACGTTGTATCTCGAAAAGAATTGTTGTGGCGTGTACGTCTTAACATGTAGCATCTAAAGAGAACCAAAAGGAGAATTTTCTTTCGTCAAAATTTTTCAGAAAATCACGTTTTAAGGAAATCCCGCATCGTGCGAAATTATCTTGTTTTTCCTAAACAACACGTTGTAAGTCGAAAAGCTTTCATGTTGCGTGTATGTCTACGTGTGTAGCCTCAAAAGAGAAGGCACAGGACAGTTTTCTCTCGAAAGGATATGTAAGAATACCACTTCATAAGGAAATACAGTTTTGCAGAGTAAAGACATATACGTACGCATTGGAAACTCTTTACGAGAAGAAATAACGCATAGTACAAAATTAGCTTGTATCTCCAAAACTACACGTTGTATCTCGAAAAGAATTGTTGTGGCGTGTACGTCTTAACATGTAGCATCTAAAGAGAACCAAAAGGAGAATTTTCTTTCGTCAAAATTTTTCAGAAAATCACGTTTTAAGGAAATCCCGCATCGTGCGAAATTATCTTGTTTTTCCTAAACAACACGTTGTAAGTCGAAAAGCTTTCATGTTGCGTGTATGTCTAAGTGTGTAGCCTCAAAAGAGAAGGCACAGGACAGTTTTCTCTCGAAAGGATATGTAAGAATACCACTTCATAAGAAAATACAGTTTTGCAGAGTAAAGGCATATATGTACGCATTGGAAACTCTTTACGAGAAGAAATAACGCATAGTACAAAATTAGCTTGTATCTCCAAAACTACACGTTGTATCTCGAAAAGAATTGTTGTGGCGTGTACGTCTTAACATGTAGCATCTAAAGAGAACGAAAAGCAGAATTTTCTTTCGTCAAAATTTTTCAGAAAATCACGTTTTAAGGAAATCCCGCATCGTGCGAAATTATCTTGTTTTCCTAAACAACACGTTGTAAGTCGAAAAGCTTTCATGTTGCGTGTATGTCTAAGTGTGTAGCCTCAAAAGAGAAGGCACAGGACAGTTTTCTCTCGAAAGGATATGTAAGAATACCACTTCATAAGGAAATACAGTTTTGCAGAGTAAAGACATATACGTACGCATTGGAAACTCTTTAGGAGAAGAAATAACGCATAGTACAAAATTAGCTTGTATCTCCAAAACTACACGTTGTATCTCGAAAAGAATTGTTGTGGCGTGTACGTCTTAACATGTAGCATCTAAAGAGAACCAAAAGGAGAATTTTCTTTCGTCAAAATTTTTCAGAAAATCACGTTTTAAGGAAATCCCGCATCGTGCGAAATTATCTTGTTTTTCCTAAACAACACGTTGTAAGTCGAAAAGCTTTCATGTTGCGTGTATGTCTAAGTGTGTAGCCTCAAAAGAGAAGGCACAGGACAGTTTTCTCTCGAAAGGATATGTAAGAATACCACTTCATAAGGAAATACAGTTTTGCAGAGTAAAGACATATACGTACGCATTGGAAACTCTTCACGAGAAGAAATAACGCATAGTACAAAATTAGCTTGTATCTCCAAAACTACACGTTGTATCTCGAAAAGAATTGTTGTGGCGTGTACGTCTTAACATGTAGCATCTAAAGAGAACCAAAAGGAGAATTTTCTTTCGTCAAAATTTTTCAGAAAATCACGTTTTAAGGAAATCCCGCATCGTGCGAAATTATCTTGTTTTTCCTAAACAACAAGTTGTAAGTCGAAAAGCTTTCATGTTGCGTGTATGTCTACGTGTGTAGCCTCAAAAGAGAAGGCACAGGACAGTTTTCTCTCGAAAGGATATGTAAGAATACCACTTCATAAGGAAATACAGTTTTGCAGAGTAAAGACATATACGTACGCATTGGAAACTCTTTAGGAGAAGAAATAACGCATAGTACAAAATTAGCTTGTATCTCCAAAACTACACGTTGTATCTCGAAAAGAATTGTTGTGGCGTGTACGTCTTAACATGTAGCATCTAAAGAGAACCAAAAGGAGAATTTTCTTTCGTCAAAATTTTTCAGAAAATCACGTTTTAAGGAAATCCCGCATCGTGCGAAATTATCTTGTTTTTCCTAAACAACACGTTTGTAAGTCGAAAAGCTTTCATGTTGCGTGTATGTCTAAGTGTGTAGCCTCAAAAGAGAAGGCACAGGACAGTTTTCTCTCGAAAGGATATGTAAGAATACCACTTCATAAGGAAATACAGTTTTGCAGAGTAAAGACATATACGTACGCATTGGAAACTCTTTACGAGAAGAAATAACGCATAGTACAAAATTAGCTTGTATCTCCAAAACTACACATTGTATCTCGAAAAGAATTGTTGTGGCGTGTACGTCTTAACATGTAGCATCTAAAGAGAACCAAAAGGAGAATTTTCTTTCGTCAAAATTTTTCAGAAAATCACGTTTTAAGGAAATCCCGCATCGTGCGAAATTATCTTGTTTTTCCTAAACAACACGTTGTAAGTCGAAAAGCTTTCATGTTGCGTGTATGTCTAAGTGTGTAGCCTCAAAAGAGAAGGCACAGGACAGTTTTCTCTCGAAAGGATATGTAAGAATACCACTTCATAAGGAAATACAGTTTTGCAGAGTAAAGACATATACGTACGCATTGGAAACTCTTTACGAGAAGAAATAACGCATAGTACAAAATTAGCTTGTATCTCCAAAACTACACGTTGTATCTCGAAAAGAATTGTTGTGGCGTGTACGTCTTAACATGTAGCATCTAAAGAGAACCAAAAGGAGAATTTTCTTTCGTCAAAATTTTTCAGAAAATCACGTTTTAAGGAAATCCCGCATCGTGCGAAATTATCTTGTTTTTCCTAAACAACAGGTTGTAAGTCGAAAAGCTTTCATGTTGCGTGTATGTCTAAGTGTGTAGCCTCAAAAGAGAAGGCACAGGACAGTTTTCTCTCGAAAGGATATGTAAGAATACCACTTCATAAGGAAATACAGTTTTGCAGAGTAAAGACATATACGTACGCATTGGAAACTCTTTACGAGAAGAAATAACGCATAGTACAAAATTAGCTTGTATCTCCAAAACTACACGTTGTATCTCGAAAAGAATTGTTGTGGCGTGTACGTCTTAACATGTAGCATCTAAAGAGAACGAAAAGGAGAATTTTCTTTCGTCAAAATTTTTCAGAAAATCACGTTTTAAGGAAATCCCGCATCGTGTGAAATTATCTTGTTTTTCCTAAACAACACGTTGTAAGTCGAAAAGCTTTCATGTTGCGTGTATGTCTAAGTGTGTAGCCTCAAAAGAGAAGGCACAGGACAGTTTTCTCTCGAAAGGATATGTAAGAATACCACTTCATAAGGAAATACAGTTTTGCAGAGTAAAGACATATACGTACGCATTGGAAACTCTTTACGAGAAGAAATAACGCATAGTACAAAATTAGCTTGTATCTCCAAAACTACACGTTGTATCTCGAAAAGAATTGTTGTGGCGTGTACGTCTTAACATGTAGCATCTAAAGAGAACCAAAAGGAGAATTTTCTTTCGTCAAAATTTTTCAGAAAATCACGTTTTAAGGAAATCCCGCATCGTGCGAAATTATCTTGTTTTTCCTAAACAACAGGTTGTAAGTCGAAAAGCTTTCATGTTGCGTGTATGTCTAAGTGTGTAGCCTCAAAAGAGAAGGCACAGGACAGTTTTCTCTCGAAAGGATATGTAAGAATACCACTTCCTAAGGAAATACAGTTTTGCAGAGTAAAGACATATACGTACGCATTGGAAACTCTTTACGAGAAGAAATAACGCATAGTACAAAATTAGCTTGTATCTCCAAAACTACACGTTGTATCTCGAAAAGAATTGTTGTGGCGTGTACGTCTTAACATGTAGCATCTAAAGAGAACCAAAAGGAGAATTTTCTTTCGTCAAAATTTTTCAGAAAATCACGTTTTAAGGAAATCCCGCATCGTGCGAAATTATCTTGTTTTTCCTAAACAACACGTTGTAAGTCGAAAAGCTTTCATGTTGCGTGTATGTCTACGTGTGTAGCCTCAAAAGAGAAGGCACAGGACAGTTTTCTCTCGAAAGGATATGTAAGAATACCACTTCATAAGGAAATACAGTTTTGCAGAGTAAAGACATATACGTACGCATTGGAAACTCTTTACGAGAAGAAATAACGCATAGTACAAAATTAGCTTGTATCTCCAAAACTACACGTTGTATCTCGAAAAGAATTGTTGTGGCGTGTACGTCTTAACATGTAGCATCTAAAGAGAACCAAAAGGAGAATTTTCTTTCGTCAAAATTTTTCAGAAAATCACGTTTTAAGGAAATCCCGCATCGTGCGAAATTATCTTGTTTTTCCTAAACAACACGTTGTAAGTCGAAAAGCTTTCATGTTGCGTGTATGTCTAAGTGTGTAGCCTCAAAAGAGAAGGCACAGGACAGTTTTCTCTCGAAAGGATATGTAAGAATACCACTTCATAAGAAAATACAGTTTTGCAGAGTAAAGGCATATATGTACGCATTGGAAACTCTTTACGAGAAGAAATAACGCATAGTACAAAATTAGCTTGTATCTCCAAAACTACACGTTGTATCTCGAAAAGAATTGTTGTGGCGTGTACGTCTTAACATGTAGCATCTAAAGAGAACGAAAAGCAGAATTTTCTTTCGTCAAAATTTTTCAGAAAATCACGTTTTAAGGAAATCCCGCATCGTGCGAAATTATCTTGTTTTTCCTAAACAACACGTTGTAAGTCGAAAAGCTTTCATGTTGCGTGTATGTCTAAGTGTGTAGCCTCAAAAGAGAAGGCACAGGACAGTTTTCTCTCGAAAGGATATGTAAGAATACCACTTCATAAGGAAATACAGTTTTGCAGAGTAAAGACATATACGTACGCATTGGAAACTCTTTAGGAGAAGAAATAACGCATAGTACAAAATTAGCTTGTATCTCCAAAACTACACGTTGTATCTCGAAAAGAATTGTTGTGGCGTGTACGTCTTAACATGTAGCATCTAAAGAGAACCAAAAGGAGAATTTTCTTTCGTCAAAATTTTTCAGAAAATCACGTTTTAAGGAAATCCCGCATCGTGCGAAATTATCTTGTTTTTCCTAAACAACACGTTGTAAGTCGAAAAGCTTTCATGTTGCGTGTATGTCTAAGTGTGTAGCCTCAAAAGAGAAGGCACAGGACAGTTTTCTCTCGAAAGGATATGTAAGAATACCACTTCATAAGGAAATACAGTTTTGCAGAGTAAAGACATATACGTACGCATTGGAAACTCTTCACGAGAAGAAATAACGCATAGTACAAAATTAGCTTGTATCTCCAAAACTACACGTTGTATCTCGAAAAGAATTGTTGTGGCGTGTACGTCTTAACATGTAGCATCTAAAGAGAACCAAAAGGAGAATTTTCTTTCGTCAAAATTTTTCAGAAAATCACGTTTTAAGGAAATCCCGCATCGTGCGAAATTATCTTGTTTTTCCTAAACAACAAGTTGTAAGTCGAAAAGCTTTCATGTTGCGTGTATGTCTACGTGTGTAGCCTCAAAAGAGAAGGCACAGGACAGTTTTCTCTCGAAAGGATATGTAAGAATACCACTTCATAAGGAAATACAGTTTTGCAGAGTAAAGACATATACGTACGCATTGGAAACTCTTTAGGAGAAGAAATAACGCATAGTACAAAATTAGCTTGTATCTCCAAAACTACACGTTGTATCTCGAAAAGAATTGTTGTGGCGTGTACGTCTTAACATGTAGCATCTAAAGAGAACCAAAAGGAGAATTTTCTTTCGTCAAAATTTTTCAGAAAATCACGTTTTAAGGAAATCCCGCATCGTGCGAAATTATCTTGTTTTTCCTAAACAACACGTTGTAAGTCGAAAAGCTTTCATGTTGCGTGTATGTCTAAGTGTGTAGCCTCAAAAGAGAAGGCACAGGACAGTTTTCTCTCGAAAGGATATGTAAGAATACCACTTCATAAGGAAATACAGTTTTGCAGAGTAAAGACATATACGTACGCATTGGAAACTCTTTACGAGAAGAAATAACGCATAGTACAAAATTAGCTTGTATCTCCAAAACTACACATTGTATCTCGAAAAGAATTGTTGTGGCGTGTACGTCTTAACATGTAGCATCTAAAGAGAACCAAAAGGAGAATTTTCTTTCGTCAAAATTTTTCAGAAAATCACGTTTTAAGGAAATCCCGCATCGTGCGAAATTATCTTGTTTTTCCTAAACAACACGTTGTAAGTCGAAAAGCTTTCATGTTGCGTGTATGTCTAAGTGTGTAGCCTCAAAAGAGAAGGCACAGGACAGTTTTCTCTCGAAAGGATATGTAAGAATACCACTTCATAAGGAAATACAGTTTTGCAGAGTAAAGACATATACGTACGCATTGGAAACTCTTTACGAGAAGAAATAACGCATAGTACAAAATTAGCTTGTATCTCCAAAACTACACGTTGTATCTCGAAAAGAATTGTTGTGGCGTGTACGTCTTAACATGTAGCATCTAAAGAGAACCAAAAGGAGAATTTTCTTTCGTCAAAATTTTTCAGAAAATCACGTTTTAAGGAAATCCCGCATCGTGCGAAATTATCTTGTTTTTCCTAAACAACAGGTTGTAAGTCGAAAAGCTTTCATGTTGCGTGTATGTCTAAGTGTGTAGCCTCAAAAGAGAAGGCACAGGACAGTTTTCTCTCGAAAGGATATGTAAGAATACCACTTCATAAGGAAATACAGTTTTGCAGAGTAAAGACATATACGTACGCATTGGAAACTCTTTACGAGAAGAAATAACGCATAGTACAAAATTAGCTTGTATCTCCAAAACTACACGTTGTATCTCGAAAAGAATTGTTGTGGCGTGTACGTCTTAACATGTAGCATCTAAAGAGAACGAAAAGGAGAATTTTCTTTCGTCAAAATTTTTCAGAAAATCACGTTTTAAGGAAATCCCGCATCGTGCGAAATTATCTTGTTTTTCCTAAACAACACGTTGTAAGTCGAAAAGCTTTCATGTTGCGTGTATGTCTAAGTGTGTAGCCTCAAAAGAGAAGGCACAGGACAGTTTTCTCTCGAAAGGATATGTAAGAATACCACTTCATAAGGAAATACAGTTTTGCAGAGTAAAGACATATACGTACGCATTGGAAACTCTTTAGGAGAAGAAATAACGCATAGTACAAAATTAGCTTGTATCTCCAAAACTACACGTTGTATCTCGAAAAGAATTGTTGTGGCGTGTACGTCTTAACATGTAGCATCTAAAGAGAACCAAAAGGAGAATTTTCTTTCGTCAAAATTTTTCAGAAAATCACGTTTTAAGGAAATCCCGCATCGTGCGAAATTATCTTGTTTTTCCTAAACAACACGTTGTAAGTCGAAAAGCTTTCATGTTGCGTGTATGTCTACGTGTGTAGCCTCAAAAGAGAAGGCACAGGACAGTTTTCTCTCGAAAGGATATGTAAGAATACCACTTCATAAGGAAATACAGTTTTGCAGAGTAAAGACATATACGTACGCATTGGAAACTCTTTAGGAGAAGAAATAACGCATAGTACAAAATTAGCTTGTATCTCCAAAACTACACGTTGTATCTCGAAAAGAATTGTTGTGGCGTGTACGTCTTAACATGTAGCATCTAAAGAGAACCAAAAGGAGAATTTTCTTTCGTCAAAATTTTTCAGAAAATCACGTTTTAAGGAAATCCCGCATCGTGCGAAATTATCTTGTTTTTCCTAAACAACACGTTGTAAGTCGAAAAGCTTTCATGTTGCGTGTATGTCTAAGTGTGTAGCCTCAAAAGAGAAGGCACAGGACAGTTTTCTCTCGAAAGGATATGTAAGAATACCACTTCATAAGAAAATACAGTTTTGCAGAGTAAAGGCATATATGTACGCATTGGAAACTCTTTACGAGAAGAAATAACGCATAGTACAAAATTAGCTTGTATCTCCAAAACTACACGTTGTATCTCGAAAAGAATTGTTGTGGCGTGTACGTCTTAACATGTAGCATCTAAAGAGAACGAAAAGCAGAATTTTCTTTCGTCAAAATTTTTCAGAAAATCACGTTTTAAGGAAATCCCGCATCGTGCGAAATTATCTTGTTTTTCCTAAACAACACGTTGTAAGTCGAAAAGCTTTCATGTTGCGTGTATGTCTAAGTGTGTAGCCTCAAAAGAGAAGGCACAGGACAGTTTTCTCTCGAAAGGATATGTAAAAATACCACTTCATAAGGAAATACAGTTTTGCAGAGTAAAGACATATACGTACGCATTGGAAACTCTTTACGAGAAGAAATAACGCATAGTACAAAATTAGCTTGTATCTCCAAAACTACACGTTGTATCTCGAAAAGAATTGTTGTGGCGTGTACGTCTTAACATGTAGCATCTAAAGAGAACCAAAAGGAGAATTTTCTTTCGTCAAAATTTTTCAGAAAATCACGTTTTAAGGAAATCCCGCATCGTGCGAAATTATCTTGTTTTTCCTAAACAACACGTTGTAAGTCGAAAAGCTTTCATGTTGCGTGTATGTCTAAGTGTGTAGCCTCAAAAGAGAAGGCACAGGACAGTTTTCTCTCGAAAGGATATGTAAGAATACCACTTCATAAGGAAATACAGTTTTGCAGAGTAAAGACATATACGTACACATTGGAAACTCTTTACGAGAAGAAATAACGCATAGTACAAAATTAGCTTGTATCTCCAAAACTACACGTTGTATCTCGAAAAGAATTGTTGTGGCGTGTACGTCTTAACATGTAGCATCTAAAGAGAACCAAAAGGAGAATTTTCTTTCGTCAAAATTTTTCAGAAAATCACGTTTTAAGGAAATCCCGCATCGTGCGAAATTATCTTGTTTTTCCTAAACAACACGTTGTAAGTCGAAAAGCTTTCATGTTGCGTGTATGTCTAAGTGTGTAGCCTCAAAAGAGAAGGCACAGGACAGTTTTCTCTCGAAAGGATATGTAAGAATACCACTTCATAAGGAAATACAGTTTTGCAGAGTAAAGACATATACGTACGCATTGGAAACTCTTTACGAGAAGAAATAACGCATAGTACAAAATTAGCTTGTATCTCCAAAACTACACGTTGTATCTCGAAAAGAATTGTTGTGGCGTGTACGTCTTAACATGTAGCATCTAAAGAGAACCAAAAGGAGAATTTTCTTTCGTCAAAATTTTTCAGAAAATCACGTTTTAAGGAAATCCCGCATCGTGCGAAATTATCTTGTTTTTCCTAAACAACCCGTTGTAAGTCGAAAAGCTTTCATGTTGCGTGTATGTCTAAGTGTGTAGCCTCAAAATAGAAGGCACAGGACAGTTTTCTCTCGAAAGGATATGTAAGAATACCACTTCATAAGAAAATACAGTTTTGCAGAGTAAAGGCATATATGTACGCATTGGAAACTCTTTACGATAAGAAATAACGCATAGTACAAAATTAGCTTGTATCTCCAAAACTACACGTTGTATCTCGAAAAGAATTGTTGTGGCGTGTACGTCTTCACATGTAGCATCTAAAGAGAATGAAAAGCAGAATTTTCTTTCGTCAAAATTTTTCAGAAAATCACGTTTTAAGGAAATCCCGCATCGTGCGAAATTATCTTGTTTTTCCTAAACAACACGTTGTAAGTCGAAAAGCTTTCATGTTGCGTGTATGTCTAAGTGTGTAGCCTCAAAAGAGAAGGCACAGGACAGTTTTCTCTCGAAAGGATATGTAAGAATACCACTTCATAAGGAAATACAGTTTTGCAGAGTAAAGACATATACGTACGCATTGGAAACTCTTTACGAGAAGAAATAACGCATAGTACAAAATTAGCCTGTATCTCCAAAACTACACGTTGTATCTCGAAAAGAATTGTTGTGGCGTGTACGTCTTAACATGTAGCATCTAAAGAGAACCAAAAGGAGAATTTTCTTTCGTCAAAATTTTTCAGAAAATCACGTTTTAAGGAAATCCCGCATCGTGCGAAATTATCTTGTTTTTCCTAAACAACACGTTGTAAGTCGAAAAGCTTTCATGTTGCGTGTATGTCTAAGTGTGTAGCCTCAAAAGAGAAGGCACAGGACAGTTTTCTCTCGAAAGGATATGTAAGAATACCACTTCATAAGGAAATACAGTTTTGCAGAGTAAGGACATATACGTACGCATTGGAAACTCTTTACGAGAAGAAATAACGCATAGTACAAAATTAGCTTGTATCTCCAAAACTACACGTTGTATCTCGAAAAGAATTGTTGTGGCGTGTACGTCTTAACATGTAGCATCTAAAGAGAACCAAAAGGAGAATTTTCTTTCGTCAAAATTTTTCAGAAAATCACGTTTTAAGGAAATCCCGCATCGTGCGAAATTATCTTGTTTTTCCTAAAAAACACGTTGTAAGTCGAAAAGCTTTCATGTTGCGTGTATGTCTAAGTGTGTAGCCTCAAAAGAGAAGGCACAGGACAGTTTTCTCTCGAAAGGATATGTAAGAATACCACTTCATAAGGAAATACAGTTTTGCAGAGTAAAGACATATACGTACGCATTGGAAACTCTTTACTAGAAGAAATAACGCATAGTACAAAATTAGCTTGTATCTCCAAAACTACACGTTGTATCTCGAAAAGAATTGTTGTGGCGTGTACGTCTTAACATGTAGCATCTAAAGAGAACCAAAAGGAGAATTTTCTTTCGTCAAAATTTTTCAGAAAATCACGTTTTAAGGAAATCCCGCATCGTGCGAAATTATCTTGTTTTTCCTAAACAACAGGTTGTAAGTCGAAAAGCTTCCATGTTGCGTGTATGTCTAAGTGTGTAGCCTCAAAAGAGAAGGCACAGGACAGTTTTCTCTCGAAAGGATATGTAAGAATACCACTTCATAAGGAAATACAGTTTTGCAGAGTAAAGACATATACGTACGCATTGGAAACTCTTTACGAGAAGAAATAACGCATAGTACAAAATTAGCTTGTATCTCCAAAACTACACGTTGTATCTCGAAAAGAATTGTTGTGGCGTGTACGTCTTAACATGTAGCATCTAAAGAGAACCAAAAGGAGAATTTTCTTTCGTCAAAATTTTTCAGAAAATCACGTTTTAAGGAAATCCCGCATCGTGCGAAATTATCTTGTTTTTCCTAAACAACACGTTGTAAGTCGAAAAGCTTTCATGTTGCGTGTATGTCTAAGTGTGTAGCCTCAAAAGAGAAGGCACAGGACAGTTTTCTCTCGAAAGGATATGTAAGAATACCACTTCATAAGGAAATACAGTTTTGCAGAGTAAAGACATATACGTACACATTGGAAACTCTTTACGAGAAGAAATAACGCATAGTACAAAATTAGCTTGTATCTCCAAAACTACACGTTGTATCTCGAAAAGAATTGTTGTGGCGTGTACGTCTTAACATGTAGCATCTAAAGAGAACCAAAAGGAGAATTTTCTTTCGTCAAAATTTTCAGAAAATCACGTTTTAAGGAAATCCCGCATCGTGCGAAATTATCTTGTTTTTCCTAAACAACACGTTGTAAGTCGAAAAGCTTTCATGTTGCGTGTATGTCTAAGTGTGTAGCCTCAAAAGAGAAGGCACAGGACAGTTTTCTCTCGAAAGGATATGTAAGAATACCACTTCATAAGGAAATACAGTTTTGCAGAGTAAAGACATATACGTACGCATTGGAAACTCTTTACGAGAAGAAATAACGCATAGTACAAAATTAGCTTGTATCTCCAAAACTACACGTTGTATCTCGAAAAGAATTGTTGTGGCGTGTACGTCTTAACATGTAGCATCTAAAGAGAACCAAAAGGAGAATTTTCTTTCGTCAAAATTTTTCAGAAAATCACGTTTTAAGGAAATCCCGCATCGTGCGAAATTATCTTGTTTTTCCTAAACAACACGTTGTAAGTCGAAAAGCTTTCATGTTGCGTGTATGTCTAAGTGTGTAGCCTCAAAAGAGAAGGCACAGGACAGTTTTCTCTCGAAAGGATATGTAAGAATACCACTTCATAAGGAAATACAGTTTTGCAGAGTAAGACATATACGTACGCATTGGAAACTCTTTACGAGAAGAAATAACGCATAGTACAAAATTAGCTTGTATCTCCAAAACTACACGTTGTATCTCGAAAAGAATTGTTGTGGCGTGTACGTCTTAACATGTAGCATCTAAAGAGAACCAAAAGGAGAATTTTCTTTCGTCAAAATTTTTCAGAAAATCACGTTTTATGGAAATCCCGCATCGTGCGAAATTATCTTGTTTTTCCTAAACAACACGTTGTAAGTCGAAAAGCTTTCATGTTGCGTGTATGTCTAAGTGTGTAGCCTCAAAAGAGAAGGCACAGGACAGTTTTCTCTCGAAAGGATATGTAAGAATACCACTTCATAAGGGAATACAGTTTTGCAGAGTAAAGACATATACGTACGCATTGGAAACTCTTTAGGAGTAGAAATAACGCATAGTACAAAATTAGCTTGTATCTCCAAAACTACACGTTGTATCTCGAAAAGAATTTTTGTGGCGTGTACGTCTTAACATGTAGCATCTAAAGAGAACCAAAAGGAGACTTTTCTTTAGTCAAAATTTTTCAGAAAATCACGTTTTAAGGAAATCCCGCATCGTGCGAAATTATCTTGTTTTTCCTAAACAACACGTTGTAAGTCGAAAAGCGTTCATGTTGCGTGTATGTCTAAGTGTGTAGCCTCAAAAGAGAAGGCACAGGACAGTTTTCTCTCGAAAGGATATGTAAGAATACCACTTCATAAGGAAATACAGTTTTGCAGAGTAAAGACATATACGTACGCATTGGAAACTCTTTACGAGAAGAAATAACGCATAGTACAAAATTAGCTTGTATCTCCAAAACTACACGTTGTATCTCGAAAAGAATTGTTGTGGCGTGTACGTCTTAACATGTAGCATCTAAAGAGAACCAAAAGGAGAATTTTCTTTCTTCAAAATTTTTCAGAAAATCACGTTTTAAGGAAATCCCGCATCGTGCGAAATTATCTTGTTTTTCCTAAACAACAGGTTGTAAGTCGAAAAGCTTTCATGTTGCGTGTATGTCTAAGTGTGTAGCCTCAAAAGAGAAGGCACAGGACAGTTTTCTCTCGAAAGGATATGTAAGAATACCACTTCATAAGGAAATACAGTTTTGCAGAGTAAAGACATATACGTACGCATTGGAAACTCTTTACGAGAAGAAATAACGCATAGTACAAAATTAGCTTGTATCTCCAAAACTACACGTTGTATCTCGAAAAGAATTGTTGTGGCGTGTACGTCTTAACATGTAGCATCTAAAGAGAACCAAAAGGAGAATTTTCTTTCGTCAAAATTTTTCAGAAAATCACGTTTTAAGGAAATCCCGCATCGTGCGAAATTATCTTGTTTTTCCTAAACAACACGTTGTAAGTCGAAAAGCTTTCATGTTGCGTGTATGTCTAAGTGTGTAGCCTCAAAAGAGAAGGCACAGGACAGTTTTCTCTCGAAAGGATATGTAAGAATACCACTTCATAAGAAAATACAGTTTTGCAGAGTAAAGGCATATATGTACGCATTGGAAACTTTACGAGAAGAAATAACGCATAGTACAAAATTAGCTTGTATCTCCAAAACTACACGTTGTATCTCGAAAAGAATTGTTGTGGCGTGTACGACTTAACATGTAGCATCTAATGAGAACGAAAAGCAGAATTTTCTTTCGTCAAAATTTTTCAGAAAATCACGTTTTAAGGAAATCCCGCATCGTGCGAAATTATCTTGTTTTTCCTAAACAACACGTTGTAAGTCGAAAAGCTTTCATGTTGCGTGTATGTCTACGTGTGTAGCCTCAAAAGAGAAGGCACAGGACAGTTTTCTCTCGAAAGGATATGTAAGAATACCACTTCATAAGGAAATACAGTTTTGCAGAGTAAAGACATTTACGTACGCATTGGAAACTCTTTACGAGAAGAAATAACGCATAGTACAAAATTAGCTTGTATCTCCAAAACTACACGTTGTATCTCGAAAAGAATTGTTGTGGCGTGTACGTCTTAACATGTAGCATCTAAAGAGAACCAAAAGGAGAATTTTCTTTCGTCAAAATTTTTCAGAAAATCACGTTTTAAGGAAATCGCGCATCGTGCGAAATTATCTTGTTTTTCCTAAACAACACGTTGTAAGTCGAAAAGCTTTCATGTTGCGTGCATGTCTAAGTGTGTAGCCTCAAAAGAGAAGGCACAGGACAGTTTTCTCTCGAAAGGATATGTAAGAATACCACTTCATAAGGAAATACAGTTTTGCAGAGTAAAGACATATACGTACGCATTGGAAACTCTTTACGAGAAGAAATAACGCATAGTACAAAATTAGCTTGTATCTCCAAAACTACACATTGTATCTCGAAAAGAATTGTTGTGGCGTGTACGTCTTAACATGTAGCATCTAAAGAGAACCAAAAGGAGAATTTTCTTTCGTCAAAATTTTTCAGAAAATCACGTTTTAAGGAAATCCCGCATCGTGCGAAATTATCTTGTTTTTCCTAAACAACACGTTGTAAGTCGAAAAGCTTTCATGTTGCGTGTATGTCTAAGTGTGTAGCCTCAAAAGAGAAGGCACAGGACAGTTTTCTCTCGAAAGGATATGTAAGAATACCACTTCATAAGGAAATACAGTTTTGCAGAGTAAAGACATATAGGTACGCATTGGAAACTCTTTACGAGAAGAAATAACGCATAGTACAAAATTAGCTTGTATCTCCAAAACTACACGTTGTATCTCGAAAAGAATTGTTGTGGCGTGTACGTCTTAACATGTAGCATCTAAAGAGAACGAAAAGCAGAATTTTCTTTCGTCAAAATTTTTCAGAAAATCACGTTTTAAGGAAATCCCGCATCGTGCGAAATTATCTTGTTTTTCCTAAACAACACGTTGTAAGTCGAAAAGCTTTCATGTTGCGTGTATGTCTAAGTGTGTAGCCTCAAAAGAGAAGGCACAGGACAGTTTTCTCTCGAAAGGATATGTAAGAATACCACTTCATAAGGAAATACAGTTTTGCAGAGTAAAGACATATACGTACGCATTGGAAACTCTTTAGGAGAAGAAATAACGCATAGTACAAAATTAGCTTGTATCTCCAAAACTACACGTTGTATCTCGAAAAGAATTGTTGTGGCGTGTACGTCTTAACATGTAGCATCTAAAGAGAACCAAAAGGAGAATTTTCTTTCGTCAAAATTTTTCAGAAAATCACGTTTTAAGGAAATCCCGCATCGTGCGAAATTATCTTGTTTTTCCTAAACAACACGTTGTAAGTCGAAAAGCTTTCATGTTGCGTGTATGTCTAAGTGTGTAGCCTCAAAAGAGAAGGCACAGGACAGTTTTCTCTCGAAAGGATATGTAAGAATACCACTTCATAAGGAAATACAGTTTTGCAGAGTAAAGACATATACGTACGCATTGGAAACTCTTCACGAGAAGAAATAACGCATAGTACAAAATTAGCTTGTATCTCCAAAACTACACGTTGTATCTCGAAAAGAATTGTTGTGGCGTGTACGTCTTAACATGTAGCATCTAAAGAGAACCAAAAGGAGAATTTTCTTTCGTCAAAATTTTTCAGAAAATCACGTTTTAAGGAAATCCCGCATCGTGCGAAATTATCTTGTTTTTCCTAAACAACAAGTTGTAAGTCGAAAAGCTTTCATGTTGCGTGTATGTCTACGTGTGTAGCCTCAAAAGAGAAGGCACAGGACAGTTTTCTCTCGAAAGGATATGTAAGAATACCACTTCATAAGGAAATACAGTTTTGCAGAGTAAAGACATATACGTACGCATTGGAAACTCTTTAGGAGAAGAAATAACGCATAGTACAAAATTAGCTTGTATCTCCAAAACTACACGTTGTATCTCGAAAAGAATTGTTGTGGCGTGTACGTCTTAACATGTAGCATCTAAAGAGAACCAAAAGGAGAATTTTCTTTCGTCAAAATTTTTCAGAAAATCACGTTTTAAGGAAATCCCGCATCGTGCGAAATTATCTTGTTTTTCCTAAACAACACGTTGTAAGTCGAAAAGCTTTCATGTTGCGTGTATGTCTAAGTGTGTAGCCTCAAAAGAGAAGGCACAGGACAGTTTTCTCTCGAAAGGATATGTAAGAATACCACTTCATAAGGAAATACAGTTTTGCAGAGTAAAGACATATACGTACGCATTGGAAACTCTTTACGAGAAGAAATAACGCATAGTACAAAATTAGCTTGTATCTCCAAAACTACACATTGTATCTCGAAAAGAATTGTTGTGGCGTGTACGTCTTAACATGTAGCATCTAAAGAGAACCAAAAGGAGAATTTTCTTTCGTCAAAATTTTTCAGAAAATCACGTTTTAAGGAAATCCCGCATCGTGCGAAATTATCTTGTTTTTCCTAAACAACACGTTGTAAGTCGAAAAGCTTTCATGTTGCGTGTATGTCTAAGTGTGTAGCCTCAAAAGAGAAGGCACAGGACAGTTTTCTCTCGAAAGGATATGTAAGAATACCACTTCATAAGGAAATACAGTTTTGCAGAGTAAAGACATATACGTACGCATTGGAAACTCTTTACGAGAAGAAATAACGCATAGTACAAAATTAGCTTGTATCTCCAAAACTACACGTTGTATCTCGAAAAGAATTGTTGTGGCGTGTACGTCTTAACATGTAGCATCTAAAGAGAACCAAAAGGAGAATTTTCTTTCGTCAAAATTTTTCAGAAAATCACGTTTTAAGGAAATCCCGCATCGTGCGAAATTATCTTGTTTTTCCTAAACAACAGGTTGTAAGTCGAAAAGCTTTCATGTTGCGTGTATGTCTAAGTGTGTAGCCTCAAAAGAGAAGGCACAGGACAGTTTTCTCTCGAAAGGATATGTAAGAATACCACTTCATAAGGAAATACAGTTTTGCAGAGTAAAGACATATACGTACGCATTGGAAACTCTTTACGAGAAGAAATAACGCATAGTACAAAATTAGCTTGTATCTCCAAAACTACACGTTGTATCTCGAAAAGAATTGTTGTGGCGTGTACGTCTTAACATGTAGCATCTAAAGAGAACGAAAAGGAGAATTTTCTTTCGTCAAAATTTTTCAGAAAATCACGTTTTAAGGAAATCCCGCATCGTGCGAAATTATCTTGTTTTTCCTAAACAACACGTTGTAAGTCGAAAAGCTTTCATGTTGCGTGTATGTCTAAGTGTGTAGCCTCAAAAGAGAAGGCACAGGACAGTTTTCTCTCGAAAGGATATGTAAGAATACCACTTCATAAGGAAATACAGTTTTGCAGAGTAAAGACATATACGTACGCATTGGAAACTCTTTAGGAGAAGAAATAACGCATAGTACAAAATTAGCTTGTATCTCCAAAACTACACGTTGTATCTCGAAAAGAATTGTTGTGGCGTGTACGTCTTAACATGTAGCATCTAAAGAGAACCAAAAGGAGAATTTTCTTTCGTCAAAATTTTTCAGAAAATCACGTTTTAAGGAAATCCCGCATCGTGCGAAATTATCTTGTTTTTCCTAAACAACACGTTGTAAGTCGAAAAGCTTTCATGTTGCGTGTATGTCTACGTGTGTAGCCTCAAAAGAGAAGGCACAGGACAGTTTTCTCTCGAAAGGATATGTAAGAATACCACTTCATAAGGAAATACAGTTTTGCAGAGTAAAGACATATACGTACGCATTGGAAACTCTTTAGGAGAAGAAATAACGCATAGTACAAAATTAGCTTGTATCTCCAAAACCACACGTTGTATCTCGAAAAGAATTGTTGTGGCGTGTACGTCTTAACATGTAGCATCTAAAGAGAACCAAAAGGAGAATTTTCTTTCGTCAAAATTTTTCAGAAAATCACGTTTTAAGGAAATCCCGCATCGTGCGAAATTATCTTGTTTTTCCTAAACAACACGTTGTAAGTCGAAAAGCTTTCATGTTGCGTGTATGTCTAAGTGTGTAGCCTCAAAAGAGAAGGCACAGGACAGTTTTCTCTCGAAAGGATATGTAAGAATACCACTTCATAAGAAAATACAGTTTTGCAGAGTAAAGGCATATATGTACGCATTGGAAACTCTTTACGAGAAGAAATAACGCATAGTACAAAATTAGCTTGTATCTCCAAAACTACACGTTGTATCTCGAAAAGAATTGTTGTGGCGTGTACGTCTTAACATGTAGCATCTAAAGAGAACGAAAAGCAGAATTTTCTTTCGTCAAAATTTTTCAGAAAATCACGTTTTAAGGAAATCCCGCATCGTGCGAAATTATCTTGTTTTTCCTAAACAACACGTTGTAAGTCGAAAAGCTTTCATGTTGCGTGTATGTCTAAGTGTGTAGCCTCAAAAGAGAAGGCACAGGACAGTTTTCTCTCGAAAGGATATGTAAAAATACCACTTCATAAGGAAATACAGTTTTGCAGAGTAAAGACATATACGTACGCATTGGAAACTCTTTACGAGAAGAAATAACGCATAGTACAAAATTAGCTTGTATCTCCAAAACTACACGTTGTATCTCGAAAAGAATTGTTGTGGCGTGTACGTCTTAACATGTAGCATCTAAAGAGAACCAAAAGGAGAATTTTCTTTCGTCAAAATTTTTCAGAAAATCACGTTTTAAGGAAATCCCGCATCGTGCGAAATTATCTTGTTTTTCCTAAACAACACGTTGTAAGTCGAAAAGCTTTCATGTTGCGTGTATGTCTAAGTGTGTAGCCTCAAAAGAGAAGGCACAGGACAGTTTTCTCTCGAAAGGATATGTAAGAATACCACTTCATAAGGAAATACAGTTTTGCAGAGTAAAGACATATACGTACACATTGGAAACTCTTTACGAGAAGAAATAACGCATAGTACAAAATTAGCTTGTATCTCCAAAACTACACGTTGTATCTCGAAAAGAATTGTTGTGGCGTGTACGTCTTAACATGTAGCATCTAAAGAGAACCAAAAGGAGAATTTTCTTTCGTCAAAATTTTTCAGAAAATCACGTTTTAAGGAAATCCCGCATCGTGCGAAATTATCTTGTTTTTCCTAAACAACACGTTGTAAGTCGAAAAGCTTTCATGTTGCGTGTATGTCTAAGTGTGTAGCCTCAAAAGAGAAGGCACAGGACAGTTTTCTCTCGAAAGGATATGTAAGAATACCACTTCATAAGGAAATACAGTTTTGCAGAGTAAAGACATATACGTACGCATTGGAAACTCTTTACGAGAAGAAATAACGCATAGTACAAAATTAGCTTGTATCTCCAAAACTACACGTTGTATCTCGAAAAGAATTGTTGTGGCGTGTACGTCTTAACATGTAGCATCTAAAGAGAACCAAAAGGAGAATTTTCTTTCGTCAAAATTTTTCAGAAAATCACGTTTTAAGGAAATCCCGCATCGTGCGAAATTATCTTGTTTTTCCTAAACAACCCGTTGTAAGTCGAAAAGCTTTCATGTTGCGTGTATGTCTAAGTGTGTAGCCTCAAAACAGAAGGCACAGGACAGTTTTCTCTCGAAAGGATATGTAAGAATACCACTTCATAAGAAAATACAGTTTTGCAGAGTAAAGGCATATATGTACGCATTGGAAACTCTTTACGATAAGAAATAACGCATAGTACAAAATTAGCTTGTATCTCCAAAACTACACGTTGTATCTCGAAAAGAATTGTTGTGGCGTGTACGTCTTCACATGTAGCATCTAAAGAGAATGAAAAGCAGAATTTTCTTTCGTCAAAATTTTTCAGAAAATCACGTTTTAAGGAAATCCCGCATCGTGCGAAATTATCTTGTTTTTCCTAAACAACACGTTGTAAGTCGAAAAGCTTTCATGTTGCGTGTATGTCTAAGTGTGTAGCCTCAAAAGAGAAGGCACAGGACAGTTTTCTCTCGAAAGGATATGTAAGAATACCACTTCATAAGGAAATACAGTTTTGCAGAGTAAAGACATATACGTACGCATTGGAAACTCTTTACGAGAAGAAATAACGCATAGTACAAAATTAGCCTGTATCTCCAAAACTACACGTTGTATCTCGAAAAGAATTGTTGTGGCGTGTACGTCTTAACATGTAGCATCTAAAGAGAACCAAAAGGAGAATTTTCTTTCGTCAAAATTTTTCAGAAAATCACGTTTTAAGGAAATCCCGCATCGTGCGAAATTATCTTGTTTTTCCTAAACAACACGTTGTAAGTCGAAAAGCTTTCATGTTGCGTGTATGTCTAAGTGTGTAGCCTCAAAAGAGAAGGCACAGGACAGTTTTCTCTCGAAAGGATATGTAAGAATACCACTTCATAAGGAAATACAGTTTTGCAGAGTAAGGACATATACGTACGCATTGGAAACTCTTTACGAGAAGAAATAACGCATAGTACAAAATTAGCTTGTATCTCCAAAACTACACGTTGTATCTCGAAAAGAATTGTTGTGGCGTGTACGTCTTAACATGTAGCATCTAAAGAGAACCAAAAGGAGAATTTTCTTTCGTCAAAATTTTTCAGAAAATCACGTTTTAAGGAAATCCCGCATCGTGCGAAATTATCTTGTTTTTCCTAAAAAACACGTTGTAAGTCGAAAAGCTTTCATGTTGCGTGTATGTCTAAGTGTGTAGCCTCAAAAGAGAAGGCACAGGACAGTTTTCTCTCGAAAGGATATGTAAGAATACCACTTCATAAGGAAATACAGTTTTGCAGAGTAAAGACATATACGTACGCATTGGAAACTCTTTACTAGAAGAAATAACGCATAGTACAAAATTAGCTTGTATCTCCAAAACTACACGTTGTATCTCGAAAAGAATTGTTGTGGCGTGTACGTCTTAACATGTAGCATCTAAAGAGAACCAAAAGGAGAATTTTCTTTCGTCAAAATTTTTCAGAAAATCACGTTTTAAGGAAATCCCGCATCGTGCGAAATTATCTTGTTTTTCCTAAACAACAGGTTGTAAGTCGAAAAGCTTCCATGTTGCGTGTATGTCTAAGTGTGTAGCCTCAAAAGAGAAGGCACAGGACAGTTTTCTCTCGAAAGGATATGTAAGAATACCACTTCATAAGGAAATACAGTTTTGCAGAGTAAAGACATATACGTACGCATTGGAAACTCTTTACGAGAAGAAATAACGCATAGTACAAAATTAGCTTGTATCTCCAAAACTACACGTTGTATCTCGAAAAGAATTGTTGTGGCGTGTACGTCTTAACATGTAGCATCTAAAGAGAACCAAAAGGAGAATTTTCTTTCGTCAAAATTTTTCAGAAAATCACGTTTTAAGGAAATCCCGCATCGTGCGAAATTATCTTGTTTTTCCTAAACAACACGTTGTAAGTCGAAAAGCTTTCATGTTGCGTGTATGTCTAAGTGTGTAGCCTCAAAAGAGAAGGCACAGGACAGTTTTCTCTCGAAAGGATATGTAAGAATACCACTTCATAAGGAAATACAGTTTTGCAGAGTAAAGACATATACGTACACATTGGAAACTCTTTACGAGAAGAAATAACGCATAGTACAAAATTAGCTTGTATCTCCAAAACTACACGTTGTATCTCGAAAAGAATTGTTGTGGCGTGTACGTCTTAACATGTAGCATCTAAAGAGAACCAAAAGGAGAATTTTCTTTCGTCAAAATTTTCAGAAAATCACGTTTTAAGGAAATCCCGCATCGTGCGAAATTATCTTGTTTTTCCTAAACAACACGTTGTAAGTCGAAAAGCTTTCATGTTGCGTGTATGTCTAAGTGTGTAGCCTCAAAAGAGAAGGCACAGGACAGTTTTCTCTCGAAAGGATATGTAAGAATACCACTTCATAAGGAAATACAGTTTTGCAGAGTAAAGACATATACGTACGCATTGGAAACTCTTTACGAGAAGAAATAACGCATAGTACAAAATTAGCTTGTATCTCCAAAACTACACGTTGTATCTCGAAAAGAATTGTTGTGGCGTGTACGTCTTAACATGTAGCATCTAAAGAGAACCAAAAGGAGAATTTTCTTTCGTCAAAATTTTTCAGAAAATCACGTTTTAAGGAAATCCCGCATCGTGCGAAATTATCTTGTTTTTCCTAAACAACACGTTGTAAGTCGAAAAGCTTTCATGTTGCGTGTATGTCTAAGTGTGTAGCCTCAAAAGAGAAGGCACAGGACAGTTTTCTCTCGAAAGGATATGTAAGAATACCACTTCATAAGGAAATACAGTTTTGCAGAGTAAGACATATACGTACGCATTGGAAACTCTTTACGAGAAGAAATAACGCATAGTACAAAATTAGCTTGTATCTCCAAAACTACACGTTGTATCTCGAAAAGAATTGTTGTGGCGTGTACGTCTTAACATGTAGCATCTAAAGAGAACCAAAAGGAGAATTTTCTTTCGTCAAAATTTTTCAGAAAATCACGTTTTATGGAAATCCCGCATCGTGCGAAATTATCTTGTTTTTCCTAAACAACACGTTGTAAGTCGAAAAGCTTTCATGTTGCGTGTATGTCTAAGTGTGTAGCCTCAAAAGAGAAGGCACAGGACAGTTTTCTCTCGAAAGGATATGTAAGAATACCACTTCATAAGGGAATACAGTTTTGCAGAGTAAAGACATATACGTACGCATTGGAAACTCTTTAGGAGTAGAAATAACGCATAGTACAAAATTAGCTTGTATCTCCAAAACTACACGTTGTATCTCGAAAAGAATTTTTGTGGCGTGTACGTCTTAACATGTAGCATCTAAAGAGAACCAAAAGGAGACTTTTCTTTAGTCAAAATTTTTCAGAAAATCACGTTTTAAGGAAATCCCGCATCGTGCGAAATTATCTTGTTTTTCCTAAACAACACGTTGTAAGTCGAAAAGCGTTCATGTTGCGTGTATGTCTAAGTGTGTAGCCTCAAAAGAGAAGGCACAGGACAGTTTTCTCTCGAAAGGATATGTAAGAATACCACTTCATAAGGAAATACAGTTTTGCAGAGTAAAGACATATACGTACGCATTGGAAACTCTTTACGAGAAGAAATAACGCATAGTACAAAATTAGCTTGTATCTCCAAAACTACACGTTGTATCTCGAAAAGAATTGTTGTGGCGTGTACGTCTTAACATGTAGCATCTAAAGAGAACCAAAAGGAGAATTTTCTTTCTTCAAAATTTTTCAGAAAATCACGTTTTAAGGAAATCCCGCATCGTGCGAAATTATCTTGTTTTTCCTAAACAACAGGTTGTAAGTCGAAAAGCTTTCATGTTGCGTGTATGTCTAAGTGTGTAGCCTCAAAAGAGAAGGCACAGGACAGTTTTCTCTCGAAAGGATATGTAAGAATACCACTTCATAAGGAAATACAGTTTTGCAGAGTAAAGACATATACGTACGCATTGGAAACTCTTTACGAGAAGAAATAACGCATAGTACAAAATTAGCTTGTATCTCCAAAACTACACGTTGTATCTCGAAAAGAATTGTTGTGGCGTGTACGTCTTAACATGTAGCATCTAAAGAGAACCAAAAGGAGAATTTTCTTTCGTCAAAATTTTTCAGAAAATCACGTTTTAAGGAAATCCCGCATCGTGCGAAATTATCTTGTTTTTCCTAAACAACACGTTGTAAGTCGAAAAGCTTTCATGTTGCGTGTATGTCTAAGTGTGTAGCCTCAAAAGAGAAGGCACAGGACAGTTTTCTCTCGAAAGGATATGTAAGAATACCACTTCATAAGAAAATACAGTTTTGCAGAGTAAAGGCATATATGTACGCATTGGAAACTTTACGAGAAGAAATAACGCATAGTACAAAATTAGCTTGTATCTCCAAAACTACACGTTGTATCTCGAAAAGAATTGTTGTGGCGTGTACGACTTAACATGTAGCATCTAATGAGAACGAAAAGCAGAATTTTCTTTCGTCAAAATTTTTCAGAAAATCACGTTTTAAGGAAATCCCGCATCGTGCGAAATTATCTTGTTTTTCCTAAACAACACGTTGTAAGTCGAAAAGCTTTCATGTTGCGTGTATGTCTACGTGTGTAGCCTCAAAAGAGAAGGCACAGGACAGTTTTCTCTCGAAAGGATATGTAAGAATACCACTTCATAAGGAAATACAGTTTTGCAGAGTAAAGACATTTACGTACGCATTGGAAACTCTTTACGAGAAGAAATAACGCATAGTACAAAATTAGCTTGTATCTCCAAAACTACACGTTGTATCTCGAAAAGAATTGTTGTGGCGTGTACGTCTTAACATGTAGCATCTAAAGAGAACCAAAAGGAGAATTTTCTTTCGTCAAAATTTTTCAGAAAATCACGTTTTAAGGAAATCGCGCATCGTGCGAAATTATCTTGTTTTTCCTAAACAACACGTTGTAAGTCGAAAAGCTTTCATGTTGCGTGCATGTCTAAGTGTGTAGCCTCAAAAGAGAAGGCACAGGACAGTTTTCTCTCGAAAGGATATGTAAGAATACCACTTCATAAGGAAATACAGTTTTGCAGAGTAAAGACATATACGTACGCATTGGAAACTCTTTACGAGAAGAAATAACGCATAGTACAAAATTAGCTTGTATCTCCAAAACTACACATTGTATCTCGAAAAGAATTGTTGTGGCGTGTACGTCTTAACATGTAGCATCTAAAGAGAACCAAAAGGAGAATTTTCTTTCGTCAAAATTTTTCAGAAAATCACGTTTTAAGGAAATCCCGCATCGTGCGAAATTATCTTGTTTTTCCTAAACAACACGTTGTAAGTCGAAAAGCTTTCATGTTGCGTGTATGTCTAAGTGTGTAGCCTCAAAAGAGAAGGCACAGGACAGTTTTCTCTCGAAAGGATATGTAAGAATACCACTTCATAAGGAAATACAGTTTTGCAGAGTAAAGACATATAGGTACGCATTGGAAACTCTTTACGAGAAGAAATAACGCATAGTACAAAATTAGCTTGTATCTCCAAAACTACACGTTGTATCTCGAAAAGAATTGTTGTGGCGTGTACGTCTTAACATGTAGCATCTAAAGAGAACCAAAAGGAGAATTTTCTTTCGTCAAAATTTTTCAGAAAATCACGTTTTAATGAAATCCCGCATCGTGCGAAATTATCTTGTTTTTCCTAAACAACACGTTGTAAGTCGAAAAGCTTTCATGTTGCGTGTATGTCTAAGTGTGTAGCCTCAAAAGAGAAGGCACAGGACAGTTTTCTCTCGAAAGGATATGTAAGAATACCACTTCATAAGGAAATACAGTTTTGCAGAGTAAAGACATATACGTACGCATTGGAAACTCTTTACGACAAGAAATAACGCATAGTACAAAATTAGCTTGTATCTCCAAAACTACACGTTGTATCTCGAAAAGAATTGTTGTGGCGTGTACGTCTTAACATGTAGCATCTAAAGAGAACCAAAAGGAGAATTTTCTTTCGTCAAAATTTTTCAGAAAATCACGTTTTAAGGAAATCCCGCATCGTGCGAAATTATCTTGTTTTTCCTAAACAACAGGTTGTAAGTCGAAAAGCTTTCATGTTGCGTGTATGTCTAAGTGTGTAGCCTCAAAAGAGAAGGCACAGGACAGTTTTCTCTCGAAAGGATATGTAAGAATACCACTTCATAAGGAAATACAGTTTTGCAGAGTAAAGACATATACGTACGCATTGGAAACTCTTTACGAGAAGAAATAACGCATAGTACAAAATTAGCTTGTATCTCCAAAACTACACGTTGTATCTCGAAAAGAATTGTTGTGGCGTGTACGTCTTAACATGTAGCATCTAAAGAGAACCAAAAGGAGAATTTTCTTTCGTCAAAATTTTTCAGAAAATCACGTTTTAAGGAAATCCCGCATCGTGCGAAATTATCTTGTTTTTCCTAAACAACACGTTGTAAGTCGAAAAGCTTTCATGTTGCGTGTATGTCTACGTGTGTAGCCTCAAAAGAGAAGGCACAGGACAGTTTTCTCTCGAGAGGATATGTAAGAATACCACTTCATAAGGAAATACAGTTTTGCAGAGTAAAGACATATACGTACGCATTGGAAACTCTTTACGAGAAGAAATAACGCATAGTACAAAATTAGCTTGTATCTCCAAAACTACACGTTGTATCTCGAAAAGAATTGTTGTGGCGTGTACGTCTTAACATGTAGCATCTAAAGAGAACCAAAAGGAGAATTTTCTTTCGTCAAAATTTTTCAGAAAATCACGTTTTAAGGAAATCCCGCATCGTGCGAAATTATCTTGTTTTTCCTAAACAACAGGTTGTAAGTCGAAAAGCTTTCATGTTGCGTGTATGTCTAAGTGTGTAGCCTCAAAAGAGAAGGCACAGGACAGTTTTCTCTCGAAAGGATATGTAAGAATACCACTTCATAAGGAAATACAGTTTTGCAGAGTAAAGACATATACGTACGCATTGGAAACTCTTTACGAGAAGAAATAACGCATAGTACAAAATTAGCTTGTATCTCCAAAACTACACGTTGTATCTCGAAAAGAATTGTTGTGGCGTGTACGTCTTAACATGTAGCATCTAAAGAGAACCAAAAGGAGAATTTTCTTTCGTCAAAATTTTTCAGAAAATCACGTTTTAAGGAAATCCCGCATCGTGCGAAATTATCTTGTTTTTCCTAAACAACACGTTGTAAGTCGAAAAGCTTTCATGTTGCGTGTATGTCTAAGTGTGTAGCCTCAAAAGAGAAGGCACAGGACAGTTTTCTCTCGAAAGGATATGTAAGAATACCACTTCATAAGAAAATACAGTTTTGCAGAGTAAAGGCATATATGTACGCATTGGAAACTCTTTACGAGAAGAAATAACGCATAATACAAAATTAGCTTGTATCTCCAAAACTACACGTTGTATCTCGAAAAGAATTGTTGTGGCGTGTACGACTTAACATGTAGCATCTAAAGAGAACGAAAAGCAGAATTTTCTTTCGTCAAAATTTTTCAGAAAATCACGTTTTAAGGAAATCCCGCATCGTGCGAAATTATCTTGTTTTTCCTAAACAACACGTTGTAAGTCGAAAAGCTTTCATGTTGCGTGTATGTCTAAGTGTGTAGCCTCAAAAGAGAAGGCACAGGACAGTTTTCTCTCGAAAGGATATGTAAGAATACCACTTCATAAGGAAATACAGTTTTGCAGAGTAAAGACATATACGTACGCATTGGAAACTCTTTACGAGAAGAAATAACGCATAGTACAAAATTAGCTTGTATCTCCAAAACTACACGTTGTATCTCGAAAAGAATTGTTGTGGCGTGTACGTCTTAACATGTAGCATCTAAAGAGAACCAAAAGGAGAATTTTCTTTCGTCAAAATTTTTCAGAAAATCACGTTTTAAGGAAATCCCGCATCGTGCGAAATTATCTTGTTTTTCCTAAACAACAAGTTGTAAGTCGAAAAGCTTTCATGTTGCGTGCATGTCTAAGTGTGTAGCCTCAAAAGAGAAGGCACAGGACAGTTTTCTCTCGAAAGGATATGTAAGAATACCACTTCATAAGGAAATACAGTTTTGCAGAGTAAAGACATATACGTACGCATTGGAAACTCTTTACGAGAAGAAATAACGCATAGTACAAAATTAGCTTGTATCTCCAAAACTACACATTGTATCTCGAAAAGAATTGTTGTGGCGTGTACGTCTTAACATGTAGCATCTAAAGAGAACCAAAAGGAGAATTTTCTTTCGTCAAAATTTTTCAGAAAATCACGTTTTAAGGAAATCCCGCATCGTGCGAAATTATCTTGTTTTTCCTAAACAACACGTTGTAAGTCGAAAAGCTTTCATGTTGCGTGTATGTCTAAGTGTGTAGCCTCAAAAGAGAAGGCACAGGACAGTTTTCTCTCGAAAGGATATGTAAGAATACCACTTCATAAGGAAATACAGTTTTGCAGAGTAAAGACATATACGTACGCATTGGAAACTCTTTACGAGAAGAAATAACGCATAGTACAAAATTAGCTTGTATCTCCAAAACTACACGTTGTATCTCGAAAAGAATTGTTGTGGCGTGTACGTCTTAACATGTAGAATCTAAAGAGAACCAAAAGGAGAATTTTCTTTCGTCAAAATTTTTCAGAAAATCACGTTTTAAGGAAATCCCGCATCGTGCGAAATTATCTTGTTTTTCCTAAACAACACGTTGTAAGTCGAAAAGCTTTCATGTTGCGTGTATGTCTAAGTGTGTAGCCTCAAAAGAGAAGGCACAGGACAGTTTTCTCTCGAAAGGATATGTAAGAATACCACTTCATAAGGAAATACAGTTTTGCAGAGTAAAGACATATACGTACGCATTGGAAACTCTTTACGAGAAGAAATAACGCATAGTACAAAATTAGCTTGTATCCCCAAAACTACACGTTGTATCTCGAAAAGAATTGTTGTGGCGTGTACGTCTTAACATGTAGCATCTAAAGAGAACCAAAAGGAGAATTTTCTTTCGTCAAAATTTTTCAGAAAATCACGTTTTAAGGAAATCCCGCATCGTGCGAAATTATCTTGTTTTTCCTAAACAACAGGTTGTAAGTCGAAAAGCTTTCATGTTGCGTGTATGTCTAAGTGTGTAGCCTCAAAAGAGAAGGCACAGGACAGTTTTCTCTCGAAAGGATATGTAAGAATACCACTTCATAAGGAAATACAGTTTTGCAGAGTAAAGACATATACGTACGCATTGGAAACTCTTTACGAGAAGAAATAACGCATAGTACAAAATTAGCTTGTATCTCCAAAACTACACGTTGTATCTCGAAAAGAATTGTTGTGGCGTGTACGTCTTAACATGTAGCATCTAAAGAGAACCAAAAGGAGAATTTTCTTTCGTCAAAATTTTTCAGAAAATCACGTTTTAAGGAAATCCCGCATCGTGCGAAATTATCTTGTTTTTCCTAAACAACACGTTGTAAGTCGAAAAGCTTTCATGTTGCGTGTATGTCTACGTGTGTAGCCTCAAAAGAGAAGGCACAGGACAGTTTTCTCTCGAAAGGATATGTAAGAATACCACTTCATAAGGAAATACAGTTTTGCAGAGTAAAGACATATACGTACGCATTGGAAACTCTTTACGAGAAGAAATAACGCATAGTACAAAATTAGCTTGTATCTCCAAAACTACACGTTGTATCTCGAAAAGAATTGTTGTGGCGTGTACGTCTTAACATGTAGCATCTAAAGAGAACCAAAAGGAGAATTTTCTTTCGTCAAAATTTTTCAGAAAATCACGTTTTAAGGAAATCCCGCATCGTGCGAAATTATCTTGTTTTTCCTAAACAACACGTTGTAAGTCGAAAAGCTTTCATGTTGCGTGTATGTCTAAGTGTGTAGCCTCAAAAGAGAAGGCACAGGACAGTTTTCTCTCGAAAGGATATGTAAGAATACCACTTCATAAGGAAATACAGTTTTGCAGAGTAAAGACATATACGTACGCATTGGAAACTCTTTACGAGAAGAAATAACGCATAGTACAAAATTAGCTTGTATCTCCAAAACTACACGTTGTATCTCGAAAAGAATTGTTGTGGCGTGTACGTCTTAACATGTAGCATCTAAAGAGAACCAAAAGGAGAATTTTCTTTCGTCAAAATTTTTCAGAAAATCACGTTTTAAGGAAATCCCGCATCGTGCGAAATTATCTTGTTTTTCCTAAACAACAAGTTGTAAGTCGAAAAGCTTTCATGTTGCGTGCATGTCTAAGTGTGTAGCCTCAAAAGAGAAGGCACAGGACAGTTTTCTCTCGAAAGGATATGTAAGAATACCACTTCATAAGGAAATACAGTTTTGCAGAGTAAAGACATATACGTACGCATTGGAAACTCTTTACGAGAAGAAATAACGCATAGTACAAAATTAGCTTGTATCTCCAAAACTACACATTGTATCTCGAAAAGAATTGTTGTGGCGTGTACGTCTTAACATGTAGCATCTAAAGAGAACCAAAAGGAGAATTTTCTTTCGTCAAAATTTTTCAGAAAATCACGTTTTAAGGAAATCCCGCATCGTGCGAAATTATCTTGTTTTTCCTAAACAACACGTTGTAAGTCGAAAAGCTTTCATGTTGCGTGTATGTCTAAGTGTGTAGCCTCAAAAGAGAAGGCACAGGACAGTTTTCTCTCGAAAGGATATGTAAGAATACCACTTCATAAGGAAATACAGTTTTGCAGAGTAAAGACATATACGTACGCATTGGAAACTCTTTACGAGAAGAAATAACGCATAGTACAAAATTAGCTTGTATCTCCAAAACTACACGTTGTATCTCGAAAAGAATTGTTGTGGCGTGTACGTCTTAACATGTAGAATCTAAAGAGAACCAAAAGGAGAATTTTCTTTCGTCAAAATTTTTCAGAAAATCACGTTTTAAGGAAATCCCGCATCGTGCGAAATTATCTTGTTTTTCCTAAACAACACGTTGTAAGTCGAAAAGCTTTCATGTTGCGTGTATGTCTAAGTGTGTAGCCTCAAAAGAGAAGGCACAGGACAGTTTTCTCTCGAAAGGATATGTAAGAATACCACTTCATAAGGAAATACAGTTTTGCAGAGTAAAGACATATACGTACGCATTGGAAACTCTTTACGAGAAGAAATAACGCATAGTACAAAATTAGCTTGTATCCCCAAAACTACACGTTGTATCTCGAAAAGAATTGTTGTGGCGTGTACGTCTTAACATGTAGCATCTAAAGAGAACCAAAAGGAGAATTTTCTTTCGTCAAAATTTTTCAGAAAATCACGTTTTAAGGAAATCCCGCATCGTGCGAAATTATCTTGTTTTTCCTAAACAACAGGTTGTAAGTCGAAAAGCTTTCATGTTGCGTGTATGTCTAAGTGTGTAGCCTCAAAAGAGAAGGCACAGGACAGTTTTCTCTCGAAAGGATATGTAAGAATACCACTTCATAAGGAAATACAGTTTTGCAGAGTAAAGACATATACGTACGCATTGGAAACTCTTTACGAGAAGAAATAACGCATAGTACAAAATTAGCTTGTATCTCCAAAACTACACGTTGTATCTCGAAAAGAATTGTTGTGGCGTGTACGTCTTAACATGTAGCATCTAAAGAGAACCAAAAGGAGAATTTTCTTTCGTCAAAATTTTTCAGAAAATCACGTTTTAAGGAAATCCCGCATCGTGCGAAATTATCTTGTTTTTCCTAAACAACACGTTGTAAGTCGAAAAGCTTTCATGTTGCGTGTATGTCTACGTGTGTAGCCTCAAAAGAGAAGGCACAGGACAGTTTTCTCTCGAAAGGATATGTAAGAATACCACTTCATAAGGAAATACAGTTTTGCAGAGTAAAGACATATACGTACGCATTGGAAACTCTTTACGAGAAGAAATAACGCATAGTACAAAATTAGCTTGTATCTCCAAAACTACACGTTGTATCTCGAAAAGAATTGTTGTGGCGTGTACGTCTTAACATGTAGCATCTAAAGAGAACCAAAAGGAGAATTTTCTTTCGTCAAAATTTTTCAGAAAATCACGTTTTAAGGAAATCCCGCATCGTGCGAAATTATCTTGTTTTTCCTAAACAACACGTTGTAAGTCGAAAAGCTTTCATGTTGCGTGTATGTCTAAGTGTGTAGCCTCAAAAGAGAAGGCACAGGACAGTTTTCTCTCGAAAGGATATGTAAGAATACCACTTCATAAGAAAATACAGTTTTGCAGAGTAAAGGCATATATGTACGCATTGGAAACTCTTTACGAGAAGAAATAACGCATAGTACAAAATTAGCTTGTATCTCCAAAACTACACGTTGTATCTCGAAAAGAATTGTTGTGGCGTGTACGTCTTAACATGTAGCATCTAAAGAGAACCAAAAGGAGAATTTTCTTTCGTCAAAATTTTTAAGAAAATCACGTTTAAAGAAATCCCGCATCGTGCGAAATTATCTTGTTTTTCCTAAACAACACGTTGTAAGTCGAAAAGCTTTCATGTTGCGTGTATGTCTAAGTGTGTAGCCTCAAAAGAGAAGGCACAGGACAGTTTTCTCTCGAAAGGATATGTAAGAATACCACTTCATAAGGAAATACAGTTTTGCAGAGTAAAGACATATACGTACGCATTGGAAACTCTTTACGAGAAGAAATAACGCATCGTACAAAATTAGCTTGTATCTCCAAAACTACACGTTGTATCTCGAAAAGAATTGTTGTGGCGTGTACGTCTTAACATGTAGCATCTAAGGAGAATGAAAAGGAGAATTTTCTTTCGTCAAAATTTTTCAGAAAATCACGTTTTAAGGAAATCCCGCATCGTGCGAAATTATCTTGTTTTTCCTAAACAACACGTTGTAAGTCGAAAAGCTTTCATGTTGCGTGTATGTCTAAGTGTGTAGCCTCAAAAGAGAAGGCACAGGACAGTTTTCTCTCGAAAGGATATGTAAGAATACCACTTCATAAGGAAATACAGTTTTGCAGAGTAAGACATATACGTACGCATTGGAAACTCTTTATGAGAAGAAATAACGCATAGTACAAAATTAGCTTGTATCTCCAAAACTACACGTTGTATCTCGAAAAGAATTGTTGTGGCGTGTACGTCTTAACATGTAGCATCTAAAGAGAACCAAAAGGAGAATTTTCTTTCGTCAAAATTTTTCAGAAAATCACGTTTTATGGAAATCCCGCATCGTGCGAAATTATCTTGTTTTTCCTAAACAACACGTTGTAAGTCGAAAAGCTTTCATGTTGCGTGTATGTCTAAGTGTGTAGCCTCAAAAGAGAAGGCACAGGACAGTTTTCTCTCGAAAGGATATGTAAGAATACCACTTCATAAGGGAATACAGTTTTGCAGAGTAAAGACTACGTACACATTGGAAACTCTTTACGAGAAGAAATAACGCATAGTACAAAATTAGCTTGTATCTCCAAAACTACACGTTGTATCTCGAAAAGAATTGTTGTGGCGTGTACGTCTTAACATGTAGCATCTAAAGAGAACCAAAAGGAGAATTTTCTTTCGTCAAAATTTTTCAGAAAATCACGTTTTAAGGAAATCCCGCATCGTGCGAAATTATCTTGTTTTTCCTAAACAACACGTTGTAAGTCGAAAAGCTTTCATGTTGCGTGTATGTCTAAGTGTGTAGCCTCAAAAGAGAAGGCACAGGACAGTTTTCTCTCGAAAGGATATGTAAGAATACCACTTCCTAAGGAAATACAGTTTTGCAGAGTAAAGACATATACGTACGCATTGGAAACTCTTTACGAGAAGAAATAACGCATAGTACAAAATTAGCTTGTATCTCCAAAACTACACGTTGTATCTCGAAAAGAATTGTTGTGGCGTGTACGTCTTAACATGTAGCATCTAAAGAGAACCAAAAGGAGAATTTTCTTTCGTCAAAATTTTTCAGAAAATCACGTTTTAAGGAAATCCCGCATCGTGCGAAATTATCTTGTTTTTCCTAATCAACAGGTTGTAAGTCGAAAAGCTTTCATGTTGCGTGTATGTCTAAGTGTGTAGCCTCAAAAGAGAAGGCACAGGACAGTTTTCTCTCGAAAGGATATGTAAGAATACCACTTCATAAGGAAATACAGTTTTGCAGAGTAAAGGCATATATGTACGCTTTGGAAACTCTTTACGAGAAGAAATAACGCATAGTACAAAATTAGCTTGTATCTCCAAAACTACACGTTGTATCTCGAAAAGAATTGTTGTGGCGTGTACGTCTTAACATGTAGCATCTAAGGAGAATGAAAAGCAGAATTTTCTTTCGTCAAAATTTTTCAGAAAATCACGTTTTAAGGAAATCCCGCATCGTGCGAAATTATCTTGTTTTTCCTAAACAACACGTTGTAAGTCGAAAAGCTTTCATGTTGCGTGTATGTCTAAGTGTGTAGCCTCAAAAGAGAAGGCACAGGACAGTTTTCTCTCGAAAGGATATGTAAGAATACCACTTCATAAGGAAATACAGTTTTGCAGAGTAAAGACATATACGTACGCATTGGCAACTCTTTACGAGAAGAAATAACGCATAGTACAAAATTAGCTTGTATCTCCAAAACTACACGTTGTATCTCGAAAAGAATTGTTGTGGCGTGTACGTCTTAACATGTAGCATCTAAAGAGAACCAAAAGGAGAATTTTCTTTCGTCAAAATTTTTCAGAAAAATCACGTTTTAAGGAAATCCCGCATCGTGCGAAATTATCTTGTTTTTCCTAAACAACACGTTGTAAGTCGAAAAGCTTTCATGTTGCGTGTATGTCTAAGTGTGTAGCCTCAAAAGAGAAGGCACAGGACAGTTTTCTCTCGAAAGGATATGTAAGAATACCACTTCATAAGGAAATACAGTTTTGCAGAGTAAAGACATATACGTACGCATTGGAAACTCTTTACGAGAAGAAATAACGCATAGTACAAAATTAGCTTGTATCTCCAAAACTTCACGTTGTATCTCGAAAAGAATTGTTGTGGCGTGTACGTCTTAACATGTAGCATCTAAAGAGAACCAAAAGGAGAATTTTCTTTCGTCAAAATTTTTCAGAAAATCACGTTTTAAGGAAATCCCGCATCGTGCGAAATTATCTTGTTTTTCCTAAACAACACGTTGTAAGTCGAAAAGCTTTCATGTTGCGTGTATGTCTAAGTGTGTAGCCTCAAAAGAGAAGGCACAGGAAAGTTTTCTCTCGAAAGGATATGTAAGAATACCACTTCGTAAGGAAATACAGTTTTGCAGAGTAAAGACATATACGTACGCATTGGAAACTCTTTATGAGAAGAAATAACGCATAGTACAAAATTAGCTTGTATCTCCAAAACTACACGTTGTATCTCGAAAAGAATTGTTGTGGCGTGTACGTCTTAACATGTAGCATCTAAAGAGAACCAAAAGGAGAATTTTCTTTCGTCAAAATTTTTCAGAAAATCACGTTTTAAGGAAATCCCGCATCGTGCGAAATTATCTTGTTTTTCCTAAACAACACGTTGTAAGTCGAAAAGCTTTCATGTTGCGTGTATGTCTAAGTGTGTAGCCTCAAAAGAGAAGGCACAGGACAGTTTTCTCTCGAAAGGATATGTAAGAATACCACTTCCTAAGGAAATACAGTTTTGCAGAGTAAAGACATATACGTACGCATTGGAAACTCTTTACGAGAAGAAATAACGCATAGTACAAAATTAGCTTGTATCTCCAAAACTACACGTTGTATCTCGAAAAGAATTGTTGTGGCGTGTACGTCTTAACATGTAGCATCTAAAGAGAACCAAAAGGAGAATTTTCTTTCGTCAAAATTTTTCAGAAAATCACGTTTTAAGGAAATCCCGCATCGTGCGAAATTATCTTGTTTTTCCTAAACAACAGGTTGTAAGTCGAAAAGCTTTCATGTTGCGTGTATGTCTACGTGTGTAGCCTCAAAAGAGAAGGCACAGGACAGTTTTCTCTCGAAAGGATATGTAAGAATACCACTTCATAAGGAAATACAGTTTTGCAGAGTAAAGACATATACGTACGCATTGGAAACTCTTTACGAGAAGAAATAACGCATAGTACAAAATTAGCTTGTATCTCCAAAACTACACGTTGTATCTCGAAAAGAATTGTTGTGGCGTGTACGTCTTAACATGTAGCATCTAAAGAGAACCAAAAGGAGAATTTTCTTTCGTCAAAATTTTTCAGAAAATCACGTTTTAAGGAAATCCCGCATCGTGCGAAATTATCTTGTTTTTCCTAAACAACACGTTGTAAGTCGAAAAGCTTTCATGTTGCGTGTATGTCTAAGTGTGTAGCCTCAAAAGAGAAGGCACAGGACAGTTTTCTCTCGAAAGGATATGTAAGAATACCACTTCATAAGGAAATACAGTTTTGCAGAGTAAAGACATATACGTACGCATTGGAAACTCTTTACGAGAAGAAATAACGCATAGTACAAAATTAGCTTGTATCTCCAAAACTACACGTTGTATCTCGAAAAGAATTGTTGTGGCGTGTACGACTTAACATGTAGCATCTAATGAGAACGAAAAGCAGAATTTTCTTTCGTCAAAATTTTTCAGAAAATCACGTTTTAAGGAAATCCCGCATCGTGCGAAATTATCTTGTTTTTCCTAAACAACACGTTGTAAGTCGAAAAGCTTTCATGTTGCGTGTATGTCTACGTGTGTAGCCTCAAAAGAGAAGGCACAGGACAGTTTTCTCTCGAAAGGATATGTAAGAATACCACTTCATAAGGAAATACAGTTTTGCAGAGTAAAGACATTTACGTACGCATTGGAAACTCTTTACGAGAAGAAATAACGCATAGTACAAAATTAGCTTGTATCTCCAAAACTACACGTTGTATCTCGAAAAGAATTGTTGTGGCGTGTACGTCTTAACATGTAGCATCTAAAGAGAACCAAAAGGAGAATTTTCTTTCGTCAAAATTTTTCAGAAAATCACGTTTTAAGGAAATCGCGCATCGTGCGAAATTATCTTGTTTTTCCTAAACAACACGTTGTAAGTCGAAAAGCTTTCATGTTGCGTGCATGTCTAAGTGTGTAGCCTCAAAAGAGAAGGCACAGGACAGTTTTCTCTCGAAAGGATATGTAAGAATACCACTTCATAAGGAAATACAGTTTTGCAGAGTAAAGACATATACGTACGCATTGGAAACTCTTTACGAGAAGAAATAACGCATAGTACAAAATTAGCTTGTATCTCCAAAACTACACATTGTATCTCGAAAAGAATTGTTGTGGCGTGTACGTCTTAACATGTAGCATCTAAAGAGAACCAAAAGGAGAATTTTCTTTCGTCAAAATTTTTCAGAAAATCACGTTTTAAGGAAATCCCGCATCGTGCGAAATTATCTTGTTTTTCCTAAACAACACGTTGTAAGTCGAAAAGCTTTCATGTTGCGTGTATGTCTAAGTGTGTAGCCTCAAAAGAGAAGGCACAGGACAGTTTTCTCTCGAAAGGATATGTAAGAATACCACTTCATAAGGAAATACAGTTTTGCAGAGTAAAGGCATATATGTACGCTTTGGAAACTCTTTACGAGAAGAAATAACGCATAGTACAAAATTAGCTTGTATCTCCAAAACTACACGTTGTATCTCGAAAAGAATTGTTGTGGCGTGTACGTCTTAACATGTAGCATCTAAGGAGAATGAAAAGCAGAATTTTCTTTCGTCAAAATTTTTCAGAAAATCACGTTTTAAGGAAATCCCGCATCGTGCGAAATTATCTTGTTTTTCCTAAACAACACGTTGTAAGTCGAAAAGCTTTCATGTTGCGTGTATGTCTAAGTGTGTAGCCTCAAAAGAGAAGGCACAGGACAGTTTTCTCTCGAAAGGATATGTAAGAATACCACTTCATAAGGAAATACAGTTTTGCAGAGTAAAGACATATACGTACGCATTGGCAACTCTTTACGAGAAGAAATAACGCATAGTACAAAATTAGCTTGTATCTCCAAAACTACACGTTGTATCTCGAAAAGAATTGTTGTGGCGTGTACGTCTTAACATGTAGCATCTAAAGAGAACCAAAAGGAGAATTTTCTTTCGTCAAAATTTTTCAGAAAAATCACGTTTTAAGGAAATCCCGCATCGTGCGAAATTATCTTGTTTTTCCTAAACAACACGTTGTAAGTCGAAAAGCTTTCATGTTGCGTGTATGTCTAAGTGTGTAGCCTCAAAAGAGAAGGCACAGGACAGTTTTCTCTCGAAAGGATATGTAAGAATACCACTTCATAAGGAAATACAGTTTTGCAGAGTAAAGACATATACGTACGCATTGGAAACTCTTTACGAGAAGAAATAACGCATAGTACAAAATTAGCTTGTATCTCCAAAACTACACGTTGTATCTCGAAAAGAATTGTTGTGGCGTGTACGTCTTAACATGTAGCATCTAAAGAGAACCAAAAGGAGAATTTTCTTTCGTCAAAATTTTTCAGAAAATCACGTTTTAAGGAAATCCCGCATCGTGCGAAATTATCTTGTTTTTCCTAAACAACACGTTGTAAGTCGAAAAGCTTTCATGTTGCGTGTATGTCTAAGTGTGTAGCCTCAAAAGAGAAGGCACAGGAAAGTTTTCTCTCGAAAGGATATGTAAGAATACCACTTCGTAAGGAAATACAGTTTTGCAGAGTAAAGACATATACGTACGCATTGGAAACTCTTTATGAGAAGAAATAACGCATAGTACAAAATTAGCTTGTATCTCCAAAACTACACGTTGTATCTCGAAAAGAATTGTTGTGGCGTGTACGTCTTAACATGTAGCATCTAAAGAGAACCAAAAGGAGAATTTTCTTTCGTCAAAATTTTTCAGAAAATCACGTTTTAAGGAAATCCCGCATCGTGCGAAATTATCTTGTTTTTCCTAAACAACACGTTGTAAGTCGAAAAGCTTTCATGTTGCGTGTATGTCTAAGTGTGTAGCCTCAAAAGAGAAGGCACAGGACAGTTTTCTCTCGAAAGGATATGTAAGAATACCACTTCCTAAGGAAATACAGTTTTGCAGAGTAAAGACATATACGTACGCATTGGAAACTCTTTACGAGAAGAAATAACGCATAGTACAAAATTAGCTTGTATCTCCAAAACTACACGTTGTATCTCGAAAAGAATTGTTGTGGCGTGTACGTCTTAACATGTAGCATCTAAAGAGAACCAAAAGGAGAATTTTCTTTCGTCAAAATTTTTCAGAAAATCACGTTTTAAGGAAATCCCGCATCGTGCGAAATTATCTTGTTTTTCCTAAACAACAGGTTGTAAGTCGAAAAGCTTTCATGTTGCGTGTATGTCTACGTGTGTAGCCTCAAAAGAGAAGGCACAGGACAGTTTTCTCTCGAAAGGATATGTAAGAATACCACTTCATAAGGAAATACAGTTTTGCAGAGTAAAGACATATACGTACGCATTGGAAACTCTTTACGAGAAGAAATAACGCATAGTACAAAATTAGCTTGTATCTCCAAAACTACACGTTGTATCTCGAAAAGAATTGTTGTGGCGTGTACGTCTTAACATGTAGCATCTAAAGAGAACCAAAAGGAGAATTTTCTTTCGTCAAAATTTTTCAGAAAATCACGTTTTAAGGAAATCCCGCATCGTGCGAAATTATCTTGTTTTTCCTAAACAACACGTTGTAAGTCGAAAAGCTTTCATGTTGCGTGTATGTCTAAGTGTGTAGCCTCAAAAGAGAAGGCACAGGACAGTTTTCTCTCGAAAGGATATGTAAGAATACCACTTCATAAGGAAATACAGTTTTGCAGAGTAAAGACATATACGTACGCATTGGAAACTCTTTACGAGAAGAAATAACGCATAGTACAAAATTAGCTTGTATCTCCAAAACTACACGTTGTATCTCGAAAAGAATTGTTGTGGCGTGTACGACTTAACATGTAGCATCTAATGAGAACGAAAAGCAGAATTTTCTTTCGTCAAAATTTTTCAGAAAATCACGTTTTAAGGAAATCCCGCATCGTGCGAAATTATCTTGTTTTTCCTAAACAACACGTTGTAAGTCGAAAAGCTTTCATGTTGCGTGTATGTCTACGTGTGTAGCCTCAAAAGAGAAGGCACAGGACAGTTTTCTCTCGAAAGGATATGTAAGAATACCACTTCATAAGGAAATACAGTTTTGCAGAGTAAAGACATTTACGTACGCATTGGAAACTCTTTACGAGAAGAAATAACGCATAGTACAAAATTAGCTTGTATCTCCAAAACTACACGTTGTATCTCGAAAAGAATTGTTGTGGCGTGTACGTCTTAACATGTAGCATCTAAAGAGAACCAAAAGGAGAATTTTCTTTCGTCAAAATTTTTCAGAAAATCACGTTTTAAGGAAATCGCGCATCGTGCGAAATTATCTTGTTTTTCCTAAACAACACGTTGTAAGTCGAAAAGCTTTCATGTTGCGTGCATGTCTAAGTGTGTAGCCTCAAAAGAGAAGGCACAGGACAGTTTTCTCTCGAAAGGATATGTAAGAATACCACTTCATAAGGAAATACAGTTTTGCAGAGTAAAGACATATACGTACGCATTGGAAACTCTTTACGAGAAGAAATAACGCATAGTACAAAATTAGCTTGTATCTCCAAAACTACACATTGTATCTCGAAAAGAATTGTTGTGGCGTGTACGTCTTAACATGTAGCATCTAAAGAGAACCAAAAGGAGAATTTTCTTTCGTCAAAATTTTTCAGAAAATCACGTTTTAAGGAAATCCCGCATCGTGCGAAATTATCTTGTTTTTCCTAAACAACACGTTGTAAGTCGAAAAGCTTTCATGTTGCGTGTATGTCTAAGTGTGTAGCCTCAAAAGAGAAGGCACAGGACAGTTTTCTCTCGAAAGGATATGTAAGAATACCACTTCATAAGGAAATACAGTTTTGCAGAGTAAAGACATATAGGTACGCATTGGAAACTCTTTACGAGAAGAAATAACGCATAGTACAAAATTAGCTTGTATCTCCAAAACTACACGTTGTATCTCGAAAAGAATTGTTGTGGCGTGTACGTCTTAACATGTAGCATCTAAAGAGATCCAAAAGGAGAATTTTCTTTCGTCAAAATTTTTCAGAAAATCACGTTTTAATGAAATCCCGCATCGTGCGAAATTATCTTGTTTTTCCTAAACAACACGTTGTAAGTCGAAAAGCTTTCATGTTGCGTGTATGTCTAAGTGTGTAGCCTCAAAAGAGAAGGCACAGGACAGTTTTCTCTCAAAAGGATATGTAAGAATACCACTTCATAAGGAAATACAGTTTTGCAGAGTAAAGACATATACGTACGCATTGGAAACTCTTTACGACAAGAAATAACGCATAGTACAAAATTAGCTTGTATCTCCAAAACTACACGTTGTATCTCGAAAAGAATTGTTGTGGCGTGTACGTCTTAACATGTAGCATCTAAAGAGAACCAAAAGGAGAATTTTCTTTCGTCAAAATTTTTCAGAAAATCACGTTTTAAGGAAATCCCGCATCGTGCGAAATTATCTTGTTTTTCCTAAACAACAGGTTGTAAGTCGAAAAGCTTTCATGTTGCGTGTATGTCTAAGTGTGTAGCCTCAAAAGAGAAGGCACAGGACAGTTTTCTCTCGAAAGGATATGTAAGAATACCACTTCATAAGGAAATACAGTTTTGCAGAGTAAAGACATATACGTACGCATTGGAAACTCTTTACGAGAAGAAATAACGCATAGTACAAAATTAGCTTGTATCTCCAAAACTACACGTTGTATCTCGAAAAGAATTGTTGTGGCGTGTACGTCTTAACATGTAGCATCTAAAGAGAACCAAAAGGAGAATTTTCTTTCGTCAAAATTTTTCAGAAAATCACGTTTTAAGGAAATCCCGCATCGTGCGAAATTATCTTGTTTTTCCTAAACAACACGTTGTAAGTCGAAAAGCTTTCATGTTGCGTGTATGTCTACGTGTGTAGCCTCAAAAGAGAAGGCACAGGACAGTTTTCTCTCGAGAGGATATGTAAGAATACCACTTCATAAGGAAATACAGTTTTGCAGAGTAAAGACATATACGTACGCATTGGAAACTCTTTACGAGAAGAAATAACGCATAGTACAAAATTAGCTTGTATCTCCAAAACTACACGTTGTATCTCGAAAAGAATTGTTGTGGCGTGTACGTCTTAACATGTAGCATCTAAAGAGAACCAAAAGGAGAATTTTCTTTCGTCAAAATTTTTCAGAAAATCACGTTTTAAGGAAATCCCGCATCGTGCGAAATTATCTTGTTTTTCCTAAACAACAGGTTGTAAGTCGAAAAGCTTTCATGTTGCGTGTATGTCTAAGTGTGTAGCCTCAAAAGAGAAGGCACAGGACAGTTTTCTCTCGAAAGGATATGTAAGAATACCACTTCATAAGGAAATACAGTTTTGCAGAGTAAAGACATATACGTACGCATTGGAAACTCTTTACGAGAAGAAATAACGCATAGTACAAAATTAGCTTGTATCTCCAAAACTACACGTTGTATCTCGAAAAGAATTGTTGTGGCGTGTACGTCTTAACATGTAGCAGCTAAAGAGAACCAAAAGGAGAATTTTCTTTCGTCAAAATTTTTCAGAAAATCACGTTTTAAGGAAATCCCGCATCGTGCGAAATTATCTTGTTTTTCCTAAACAACACGTTGTAAGTCGAAAAGCTTTCATGTTGCGTGTATGTCTAAGTGTGTAGCCTCAAAAGAGAAGGCACAGGACAGTTTTCTCTCGAAAGGATATGTAAGAATACCACTTCATAAGAAAATACAGTTTTGCAGAGTAAAGGCATATATGTACGCATTGGAAACTCTTTACGAGAAGAAATAACGCATAGTACAAAATTAGCTTGTATCTCCAAAACTACACGTTGTATCTCGAAAAGAATTGTTGTGGCGTGTACGACTTAACATGTAGCATCTAAAGAGAACGAAAAGCAGAATTTTCTTTCGTCAAAATTTTTCAGAAAATCACGTTTTAAGGAAATCCCGCATCGTGCGAAATTATCTTGTTTTTCCTAAACAACACGTTGTAAGTCGAAAAGCTTTCATGTTGCGTGTATGTCTAAGTGTGTAGCCTCAAAAGAGAAGGCACAGGACAGTTTTCTCTCGAAAGGATATGTAAGAATACCACTTCATAAGGAAATACAGTTTTGCAGAGTAAAGACATATACGTACGCATTGGAAACTCTTTACGAGAAGAAATAACGCATAGTACAAAATTAGCTTGTATCTCCAAAACTACACGTTGTATCTCGAAAAGAATTGTTGTGGCGTGTACGTCTTAACATGTAGCATCTAAAGAGAACCAAAAGGAGAATTTTCTTTCGTCAAAATTTTTCAGAAAATCACGTTTTAAGGAAATCCCGCATCGTGCGAAATTATCTTGTTTTTCCTAAACAACACGTTGTAAGTCGAAAAGCTTTCATGTTGCGTGCATGTCTAAGTGTGTAGCCTCAAAAGAGAAGGCACAGGACAGTTTTCTCTCGAAAGGATATGTAAGAATACCACTTCATAAGGAAATACAGTTTTGCAGAGTAAAGACATATACGTACGCATTGGAAACTCTTTACGAGAAGAAATAACGCATAGTACAAAATTAGCTTGTATCTCCAAAACTACACATTGTATCTCGAAAAGAATTGTTGTGGCGTGTACGTCTTAACATGTAGCATCTAAAGAGAACCAAAAGGAGAATTTTCTTTCGTCAAAATTTTTCAGAAAATCACGTTTTAAGGAAATCCCGCATCGTGCGAAATTATCTTGTTTTTCCTAAACAACACGTTGTAAGTCGAAAAGCTTTCATGTTGCGTGTATGTCTAAGTGTGTAGCCTCAAAAGAGAAGGCACAGGACAGTTTTCTCTCGAAAGGATATGTAAGAATACCACTTCATAAGGAAATACAGTTTTGCAGAGTAAAGACATATACGTACGCATTGGAAACTCTTTACGAGAAGAAATAACGCATAGTACAAAATTAGCTTGTATCTCCAAAACTACACGTTGTATCTCGAAAAGAATTGTTGTGGCGTGTACGTCTTAACATGTAGCATCTAAAGAGAACCAAAAGGAGAATTTTCTTTCGTCAAAATTTTTCAGAAAATCACGTTTTAAGGAAATCCCGCATCGTGCGAAATTATCTTGTTTTTCCTAAACAACACGTTGTAAGTCGAAAAGCTTTCATGTTGCGTGTATGTCTAAGTGTGTAGCCTCAAAAGAGAAGGCACAGGACAGTTTTCTCTCGAAAGGATATGTAAGAATACCACTTCATAAGGAAATACAGTTTTGCAGAGTAAAGACATATACGTACGCATTGGAAACTCTTTACGAGAAGAAATAACGCATAGTACAAAATTAGCTTGTATCTCCAAAACTACACGTTGTATCTCGAAAAGAATTGTTGTGGCGTGTACGTCTTAACATGTAGCATCTAAAGAGAACCAAAAGGAGAATTTTCTTTCGTCAAAATTTTTCAGAAAATCACGTTTTAAGGAAATCCCGCATCGTGCGAAATTATCTTGTTTTTCCTAAACAACAGGTTGTAAGTCGAAAAGCTTTCATGTTGCGTGTATGTCTAAGTGTGTAGCCTCAAAAGAGAAGGCACAGGACAGTTTTCTCTCGAAAGGATATGTAAGAATACCACTTCATAAGGAAATACAGTTTTGCAGAGTAAAGACATATACGTACGCATTGGAAACTCTTTACGAGAAGAAATAACGCATCGTACAAAATTAGCTTGTATCTCCAAAACTACACGTTGTATCTCGAAAAGAATTGTTGTGGCGTGTACGTCTTAACATGTAGCATCTAAGGAGAATGAAAAGGAGAATTTTCTTTCGTCAAAATTTTTCAGAAAATCACGTTTTAAGGAAATCCCGCATCGTGCGAAATTATCTTGTTTTTCCTAAACAACACGTTGTAAGTCGAAAAGCTTTCATGTTGCGTGTATGTCTAAGTGTGTAGCCTCAAAAGAGAAGGCACAGGACAGTTTTCTCTCGAAAGGATATGTAAGAATACCACTTCATAAGGAAATACAGTTTTGCAGAGTAAGACATATACGTACGCATTGGAAACTCTTTACGAGAAGAAATAACGCATAGTACAAAATTAGCTTGTATCTCCAAAACTACACGTTGTATCTCGAAAAGAATTGTTGTGGCGTGTACGTCTTAACATGTAGCATCTAAAGAGAACCAAAAGGAGAATTTTCTTTCGTCAAAATTTTTCAGAAAATCACGTTTTATGGAAATCCCGCATCGTGCGAAATTATCTTGTTTTTCCTAAACAACACGTTGTAAGTCGAAAAGCTTTCATGTTGCGTGTATGTCTAAGTGTGTAGCCTCAAAAGAGAAGGCACAGGACAGTTTTCTCTCGAAAGGATATGTAAGAATACCACTTCATAAGGGAATACAGTTTTGCAGAGTAAAGACATATACGTACACATTGGAAACTCTTTACGAGAAGAAATAACGCATAGTACAAAATTAGCTTGTATCTCCAAAACTACACGTTGTATCTCGAAAAGAATTGTTGTGGCGTGTACGTCTTAACATGTAGCATCTAAAGAGAACCAAAAGGAGAATTTTCTTTCGTCAAAATTTTTCAGAAAATCACGTTTTAAGGAAATCCCGCATCGTGCGAAATTATCTTGTTTTTCCTAAACAACACGTTGTAAGTCGAAAAGCTTTCATGTTGCGTGTATGTCTAAGTGTGTAGCCTCAAAAGAGAAGGCACAGGACAGTTTTCTCTCGAAAGGATATGTAAGAATACCACTTCCTAAGGAAATACAGTTTTGCAGAGTAAAGACATATACGTACGCATTGGAAACTCTTTACGAGAAGAAATAACGCATAGTACAAAATTAGCTTGTATCTCCAAAACTACACGTTGTATCTCGAAAAGAATTGTTGTGGCGTGTACGTCTTAACATGTAGCATCTAAAGAGAACCAAAAGGAGAATTTTCTTTCGTCAAAATTTTTCAGAAAATCACGTTTTAAGGAAATCCCGCATCGTGCGAAATTATCTTGTTTTTCCTAAACAACAGGTTGTAAGTCGAAAAGCTTTCATGTTGCGTGTATGTCTAAGTGTGTAGCCTCAAAAGAGAAGGCACAGGACAGTTTTCTCTCGAAAGGATATGTAAGAATACCACTTCATAAGGAAATACAGTTTTGCAGAGTAAAGACATATACGTACGCATTGGAAACTCTTTACGAGAAGAAATAACGCATAGTACAAAATTAGCTTGTATCTCCAAAACTACACGTTGTATCTCGAAAAGAATTGTTGTGGCGTGTACGTCTTAACATGTAGCAGCTAAAGAGAACCAAAAGGAGAATTTTCTTTCGTCAAAATTTTTCAGAAAATCACGTTTTAAGGAAATCCCGCATCGTGCGAAATTATCTTGTTTTTCCTAAACAACACGTTGTAAGTCGAAAAGCTTTCATGTTGCGTGTATGTCTAAGTGTGTAGCCTCAAAAGAGAAGGCACAGGACAGTTTTCTCTCGAAAGGATATGTAAGAATACCACTTCATAAGAAAATACAGTTTTGCAGAGTAAAGGCATATATGTACGCATTGGAAACTCTTTACGAGAAGAAATAACGCATAGTACAAAATTAGCTTGTATCTCCAAAACTACACGTTGTATCTCGAAAAGAATTGTTGTGGCGTGTACGACTTAACATGTAGCATCTAAAGAGAACGAAAAGCAGAATTTTCTTTCGTCAAAATTTTTCAGAAAATCACGTTTTAAGGAAATCCCGCATCGTGCGAAATTATCTTGTTTTTCCTAAACAACACGTTGTAAGTCGAAAAGCTTTCATGTTGCGTGTATGTCTAAGTGTGTAGCCTCAAAAGAGAAGGCACAGGACAGTTTTCTCTCGAAAGGATATGTAAGAATACCACTTCATAAGGAAATACAGTTTTGCAGAGTAAAGACATATACGTACGCATTGGAAACTCTTTACGAGAAGAAATAACGCATAGTACAAAATTAGCTTGTATCTCCAAAACTACACGTTGTATCTCGAAAAGAATTGTTGTGGCGTGTACGTCTTAACATGTAGCATCTAAAGAGAACCAAAAGGAGAATTTTCTTTCGTCAAAATTTTTCAGAAAATCACGTTTTAAGGAAATCCCGCATCGTGCGAAATTATCTTGTTTTTCCTAAACAACAAGTTGTAAGTCGAAAAGCTTTCATGTTGCGTGCATGTCTAAGTGTGTAGCCTCAAAAGAGAAGGCACAGGACAGTTTTCTCTCGAAAGGATATGTAAGAATACCACTTCATAAGGAAATACAGTTTTGCAGAGTAAAGACATATACGTACGCATTGGAAACTCTTTACGAGAAGAAATAACGCATAGTACAAAATTAGCTTGTATCTCCAAAACTACACATTGTATCTCGAAAAGAATTGTTGTGGCGTGTACGTCTTAACATGTAGCATCTAAAGAGAACCAAAAGGAGAATTTTCTTTCGTCAAAATTTTTCAGAAAATCACGTTTTAAGGAAATCCCGCATCGTGCGAAATTATCTTGTTTTTCCTAAACAACACGTTGTAAGTCGAAAAGCTTTCATGTTGCGTGTATGTCTAAGTGTGTAGCCTCAAAAGAGAAGGCACAGGACAGTTTTCTCTCGAAAGGATATGTAAGAATACCACTTCATAAGGAAATACAGTTTTGCAGAGTAAAGACATATACGTACGCATTGGAAACTCTTTACGAGAAGAAATAACGCATAGTACAAAATTAGCTTGTATCTCCAAAACTACACGTTGTATCTCGAAAAGAATTGTTGTGGCGTGTACGTCTTAACATGTAGCATCTAAAGAGAACCAAAAGGAGAATTTTCTTTCGTCAAAATTTTTCAGAAAATCACGTTTTAAGGAAATCCCGCATCGTGCGAAATTATCTTGTTTTTCCTAAACAACACGTTGTAAGTCGAAAAGCTTTCATGTTGCGTGTATGTCTAAGTGTGTAGCCTCAAAAGAGAAGGCACAGGACAGTTTTCTCTCGAAAGGATATGTAAGAATACCACTTCATAAGGAAATACAGTTTTGCAGAGTAAAGACATATACGTACGCATTGGAAACTCTTTACGAGAAGAAATAACGCATAGTACAAAATTAGCTTGTATCTCCAAAACTACACGTTGTATCTCGAAAAGAATTGTTGTGGCGTGTACGTCTTAACATGTAGCATCTAAAGAGAACCAAAAGGAGAATTTTCTTTCGTCAAAATTTTTCAGAAAATCACGTTTTAAGGAAATCCCGCATCGTGCGAAATTATCTTGTTTTTCCTAAACAACAGGTTGTAAGTCGAAAAGCTTTCATGTTGCGTGTATGTCTAAGTGTGTAGCCTCAAAAGAGAAGGCACAGGACAGTTTTCTCTCGAAAGGATATGTAAGAATACCACTTCATAAGGAAATACAGTTTTGCAGAGTAAAGACATATACGTACGCATTGGAAACTCTTTACGAGAAGAAATAACGCATCGTACAAAATTAGCTTGTATCTCCAAAACTACACGTTGTATCTCGAAAAGAATTGTTGTGGCGTGTACGTCTTAACATGTAGCATCTAAGGAGAATGAAAAGGAGAATTTTCTTTCGTCAAAATTTTTCAGAAAATCACGTTTTAAGGAAATCCCGCATCGTGCGAAATTATCTTGTTTTTCCTAAACAACACGTTGTATGTCGAAAAGCTTTCATGTTGCGTGTATGTCTAAGTGTGTAGCCTCAAAAGAGAAGGCACAGGACAGTTTTCTCTCGAAAGGATATGTAAGAATACCACTTCATAAGGAAATACAGTTTTGCAGAGTAAGACATATAAGTACGCATTGGAAACTCTTTATGAGAAGAAATAACGCATAGTACAAAATTAGCTTGTATCTCCAAAACTACACGTTGTATCTCGAAAAGAATTGTTGTGGCGTGTACGTCTTAACATGTAGCATCTAAAGAGAACCAAAAGGAGAATTTTCTTTCGTCAAAATTTTTCAGAAAATCACGTTTTATGGAAATCCCGCATCGTGCGAAATTATCTTGTTTTTCCTAAACAACACGTTGTAAGTCGAAAAGCTTTCATGTTGCGTGTATGTCTAAGTGTGTAGCCTCAAAAGAGAAGGCACAGGACAGTTTTCTCTCGAAAGGATATGTAAGAATACCACTTCATAAGGGAATACAGTTTTGCAGAGTAAAGACATATACGTACACATTGGAAACTCTTTACGAGAAGAAATAACGCATAGTACAAAATTAGCTTGTATCTCCAAAACTACACGTTGTATCTCGAAAAGAATTGTTGTGGCGTGTACGTCTTAACATGTAGCATCTAAAGAGAACCAAAAGGAGAATTTTCTTTCGTCAAAATTTTTCAGAAAATCACGTTTTAAGGAAATCCCGCATCGTGCGAAATTATCTTGTTTTTCCTAAACAACACGTTGTAAGTCGAAAAGCTTTCATGTTGCGTGTATGTCTAAGTGTGTAGCCTCAAAAGAGAAGGCACAGGACAGTTTTCTCTCGAAAGGATATGTAAGAATACCACTTCCTAAGGAAATACAGTTTTGCAGAGTAAAGACATATACGTACGCATTGGAAACTCTTTACGAGAAGAAATAACGCATAGTACAAAATTAGCTTGTATCTCCAAAACTACACGTTGTATCTCGAAAAGAATTGTTGTGGCGTGTACGTCTTAACATGTAGCATCTAAAGAGAACCAAAAGGAGAATTTTCTTTCGTCAAAATTTTTCAGAAAATCACGTTTTAAGGAAATCCCGCATCGTGCGAAATTATCTTGTTTTTCCTAAACAACAGGTTGTAAGTCGAAAAGCTTTCATGTTGCGTGTATGTCTAAGTGTGTAGCCTCAAAAGAGAAGGCACAGGACAGTTTTCTCTCGAAAGGATATGTAAGAATACCACTTCATAAGGAAATACAGTTTTGCAGAGTAAAGACATATACGTACGCATTGGAAACTCTTTACGAGAAGAAATAACGCATAGTACAAAATTAGCTTGTATCTCCAAAACTACACGTTGTATCTCGAAAAGAATTGTTGTGGCGTGTACGTCTTAACATGTAGCAGCTAAAGAGAACCAAAAGGAGAATTTTCTTTCGTCAAAATTTTTCAGAAAATCACGTTTTAAGGAAATCCCGCATCGTGCGAAATTATCTTGTTTTTCCTAAACAACACGTTGTAAGTCGAAAAGCTTTCATGTTGCGTGTATGTCTAAGTGTGTAGCCTCAAAAGAGAAGGCACAGGACAGTTTTCTCTCGAAAGGATATGTAAGAATACCACTTCATAAGAAAATACAGTTTTGCAGAGTAAAGGCATATATGTACGCATTGGAAACTCTTTACGAGAAGAAATAACGCATAGTACAAAATTAGCTTGTATCTCCAAAACTACACGTTGTATCTCGAAAAGAATTGTTGTGGCGTGTACGACTTAACATGTAGCATCTAAAGAGAACGAAAAGCAGAATTTTCTTTCGTCAAAATTTTTCAGAAAATCACGTTTTAAGGAAATCCCGCATCGTGCGAAATTATCTTGTTTTTCCTAAACAACACGTTGTAAGTCGAAAAGCTTTCATGTTGCGTGTATGTCTAAGTGTGTAGCCTCAAAAGAGAAGGCACAGGACAGTTTTCTCTCGAAAGGATATGTAAGAATACCACTTCATAAGGAAATACAGTTTTGCAGAGTAAAGACATATACGTACGCATTGGAAACTCTTTACGAGAAGAAATAACGCATAGTACAAAATTAGCTTGTATCTCCAAAACTACACGTTGTATCTCGAAAAGAATTGTTGTGGCGTGTACGTCTTAACATGTAGCATCTAAAGAGAACCAAAAGGAGAATTTCCTTTCGTCAAAATTTTTCAGAAAATCACGTTTTAAGGAAATCCCGCATCGTGCGAAATTATCTTGTTTTTCCTAAACAACAAGTTGTAAGTCGAAAAGCTTTCATGTTGCGTGCATGTCTAAGTGTGTAGCCTCAAAAGAGAAGGCACAGGACAGTTTTCTCTCGAAAGGATATGTAAGAATACCACTTCATAAGGAAATACAGTTTTGCAGAGTAAAGACATATACGTACGCATTGGAAACTCTTTACGAGAAGAAATAACGCATAGTACAAAATTAGCTTGTATCTCCAAAACTACACATTGTATCTCGAAAAGAATTGTTGTGGCGTGTACGTCTTAACATGTAGCATCTAAAGAGAACCAAAAGGAGAATTTTCTTTCGTCAAAATTTTTCAGAAAATCACGTTTTAAGGAAATCCCGCATCGTGCGAAATTATCTTGTTTTTCCTAAACAACACGTTGTAAGTCGAAAAGCTTTCATGTTGCGTGTATGTCTAAGTGTGTAGCCTCAAAAGAGAAGGCACAGGACAGTTTTCTCTCGAAAGGATATGTAAGAATACCACTTCATAAGGAAATACAGTTTTGCAGAGTAAAGACATATACGTACGCATTGGAAACTCTTTACGAGAAGAAATAACGCATAGTACAAAATTAGCTTGTATCTCCAAAACTACACGTTGTATCTCGAAAAGAATTGTTGTGGCGTGTACGTCTTAACATGTAGCATCTAAAGAGAACCAAAAGGAGAATTTTCTTTCGTCAAAATTTTTCAGAAAATCACGTTTTAAGGAAATCCCGCATCGTGCGAAATTATCTTGTTTTTCCTAAACAACACGTTGTAAGTCGAAAAGCTTTCATGTTGCGTGTATGTCTAAGTGTGTAGCCTCAAAAGAGAAGGCACAGGACAGTTTTATCTCGAAAGGATATGTAAGAATACCACTTCATAAGGAAATACAGTTTTGCAGAGTAAAGACATATACGTACGCATTGGAAACTCTTTACGAGAAGAAATAACGCATAGTACAAAATTAGCTTGTATCTCCAAAACTACACGTTGTATCTCGAAAAGAATTGTTGTGGCGTGTACGTCTTAACATGTAGCATCTAAAGAGAACCAAAAGGAGAATTTTCTTTCGTCAAAATTTTTCAGAAAATCACGTTTTAAGGAAATCCCGCATCGTGCGAAATTATCTTGTTTTTCCTAAACAACAGGTTGTAAGTCGAAAAGCTTTCATGTTGCGTGTATGTCTAAGTGTGTAGCCTCAAAAGAGAAGGCACAGGACAGTTTTCTCTCGAAAGGATATGTAAGAATACCACTTCATAAGGAAATACAGTTTTGCAGAGTAAAGACATATACGTACGCATTGGAAACTCTTTACGAGAAGAAATAACGCATCGTACAAAATTAGCTTGTATCTCCAAAACTACACGTTGTATCTCGAAAAGAATTGTTGTGGCGTGTACGTCTTAACATGTAGCATCTAAGGAGAATGAAAAGGAGAATTTTCTTTCGTCAAAATTTTTCAGAAAATCACGTTTTAAGGAAATCCCGCATCGTGCGAAATTATCTTGTTTTTCCTAAACAACACGTTGTAAGTCGAAAAGCTTTCATGTTGCGTGTATGTCTAAGTGTGTAGCCTCAAAAGAGAAGGCACAGGACAGTTTTCTCTCGAAAGGATATGTAAGAATACCACTTCATAAGGAAATACAGTTTTGCAGAGTAAGACATATACGTACGCATTGGAAACTCTTTATGAGAAGAAATAACGCATAGTACAAAATTAGCTTGTATCTCCAAAACTACACGTTGTATCTCGAAAAGAATTGTTGTGGCGTGTACGTCTTAACATGTAGCATCTAAAGAGAACCAAAAGGAGAATTTTCTTTCGTCAAAATTTTTCAGAAAATCACGTTTTATGGAAATCCCGCATCGTGCGAAATTATCTTGTTTTTCCTAAACAACACGTTGTAAGTCGAAAAGCTTTCATGTTGCGTGTATGTCTAAGTGTGTAGCCTCAAAAGAGAAGGCACAGGACAGTTTTCTCTCGAAAGGATATGTAAGAATACCACTTCATAAGGGAATACAGTTTTGCAGAGTAAAGACATATACGTACGCATTGGAAACTCTTTACGAGAAGAAATAACGCATAGTACAAAATTAGCTTGTATCTCCAAAACTACACGTTGTATCTCGAAAAGAATTGTTGTGGCGTGTACGTCTTAACATGTAGCATCTAAAGAGAACCAAAAGGAGAATTTTCTTTCGTCAAAATTTTTCAGAAAATCACGTTTTAAGGAAATCCCGCATCGTGCGAAATTATCTTGTTTTTCCTAAACAACACGTTGTAAGTCGAAAAGCTTTCATGTTGCGTGTATGTCTAAGTGTGTAGCCTCAAAAGAGAAGGCACAGGACAGTTTTCTCTCGAAAGGATATGTAAGAATACCACTTCCTAAGGAAATACAGTTTTGCAGAGTAAAGACATATACGTACGCATTGGAAACTCTTTACGAGAAGAAATAACGCATAGTACAAAATTAGCTTGTATCTCCAAAACTACACGTTGTATCTCGAAAAGAATTGTTGTGGCGTGTACGTCTTAACATGTAGCATCTAAAGAGAACCAAAAGGAGAATTTTCTTTCGTCAAAATTTTTCAGAAAATCACGTTTTAAGGAAATCCCGCATCGTGCGAAATTATCTTGTTTTTCCTAATCAACAGGTTGTAAGTCGAAAAGCTTTCATGTTGCGTGTATGTCTAAGTGTGTAGCCTCAAAAGAGAAGGCACAGGACAGTTTTCTCTCGAAAGGATATGTAAGAATACCACTTCATAAGGAAATACAGTTTTGCAGAGTAAAGGCATATATGTACGCTTTGGAAACTCTTTACGAGAAGAAATAACGCATAGTACAAAATTAGCTTGTATCTCCAAAACTACACGTTGTATCTCGAAAAGAATTGTTGTGGCGTGTACGTCTTAACATGTAGCATCTAAGGAGAATGAAAAGCAGAATTTTCTTTCGTCAAAATTTTTCAGAAAATCACGTTTTAAGGAAATCCCGCATCGTGCGAAATTATCTTGTTTTTCCTAAACAACACGTTGTAAGTCGAAAAGCTTTCATGTTGCGTGTATGTCTAAGTGTGTAGCCTCAAAAGAGAAGGCACAGGACAGTTTTCTCTCGAAAGGATATGTAAGAATACCACTTCATAAGGAAATACAGTTTTGCAGAGTAAAGACATATACGTACGCATTGGCAACTCTTTACGAGAAGAAATAACGCATAGTACAAAATTAGCTTGTATCTCCAAAACTACACGTTGTATCTCGAAAAGAATTGTTGTGGCGTGTACGTCTTAACATGTAGCATCTAAAGAGAACCAAAAGGAGAATTTTCTTTCGTCAAAATTTTTCAGAAAAATCACGTTTTAAGGAAATCCCGCATCGTGCGAAATTATCTTGTTTTTCCTAAACAACACGTTGTAAGTCGAAAAGCTTTCATGTTGCGTGTATGTCTAAGTGTGTAGCCTCAAAAGAGAAGGCACAGGACAGTTTTCTCTCGAAAGGATATGTAAGAATACCACTTCATAAGGAAATACAGTTTTGCAGAGTAAAGACATATACGTACGCATTGGAAACTCTTTACGAGAAGAAATAACGCATAGTACAAAATTAGCTTGTATCTCCAAAACTACACGTTGTATCTCGAAAAGAATTGTTGTGGCGTGTACGTCTTAACATGTAGCATCTAAAGAGAACCAAAAGGAGAATTTTCTTTCGTCAAAATTTTTCAGAAAATCACGTTTTAAGGAAATCCCGCATCGTGCGAAATTATCTTGTTTTTCCTAAACAACACGTTGTAAGTCGAAAAGCTTTCATGTTGCGTGTATGTCTAAGTGTGTAGCCTCAAAAGAGAAGGCACAGGAAAGTTTTCTCTCGAAAGGATATGTAAGAATACCACTTCGTAAGGAAATACAGTTTTGCAGAGTAAAGACATATACGTACGCATTGGAAACTCTTTATGAGAAGAAATAACGCATAGTACAAAATTAGCTTGTATCTCCAAAACTACACGTTGTATCTCGAAAAGAATTGTTGTGGCGTGTACGTCTTAACATGTAGCATCTAAAGAGAACCAAAAGGAGAATTTTCTTTCGTCAAAATTTTTCAGAAAATCACGTTTTAAGGAAATCCCGCATCGTGCGAAATTATCTTGTTTTTCCTAAACAACACGTTGTAAGTCGAAAAGCTTTCATGTTGCGTGTATGTCTAAGTGTGTAGCCTCAAAAGAGAAGGCACAGGACAGTTTTCTCTCGAAAGGATATGTAAGAATACCACTTCCTAAGGAAATACAGTTTTGCAGAGTAAAGACATATACGTACGCATTGGAAACTCTTTACGAGAAGAAATAACGCATAGTACAAAATTAGCTTGTATCTCCAAAACTACACGTTGTATCTCGAAAAGAATTGTTGTGGCGTGTACGTCTTAACATGTAGCATCTAAAGAGAACCAAAAGGAGAATTTTCTTTCGTCAAAATTTTTCAGAAAATCACGTTTTAAGGAAATCCCGCATCGTGCGAAATTATCTTGTTTTTCCTAAACAACAGGTTGTAAGTCGAAAAGCTTTCATGTTGCGTGTATGTCTACGTGTGTAGCCTCAAAAGAGAAGGCACAGGACAGTTTTCTCTCGAAAGGATATGTAAGAATACCACTTCATAAGGAAATACAGTTTTGCAGAGTAAAGACATATACGTACGCATTGGAAACTCTTTACGAGAAGAAATAACGCATAGTACAAAATTAGCTTGTATCTCCAAAACTACACGTTGTATCTCGAAAAGAATTGTTGTGGCGTGTACGTCTTAACATGTAGCATCTAAAGAGAACCAAAAGGAGAATTTTCTTTCGTCAAAATTTTTCAGAAAATCACGTTTTAAGGAAATCCCGCATCGTGCGAAATTATCTTGTTTTTCCTAAACAACACGTTGTAAGTCGAAAAGCTTTCATGTTGCGTGTATGTCTAAGTGTGTAGCCTCAAAAGAGAAGGCACAGGACAGTTTTCTCTCGAAAGGATATGTAAGAATACCACTTCATAAGGAAATACAGTTTTGCAGAGTAAAGACATATACGTACGCATTGGAAACTCTTTACGAGAAGAAATAACGCATAGTACAAAATTAGCTTGTATCTCCAAAACTACACGTTGTATCTCGAAAAGAATTGTTGTGGCGTGTACGTCTTAACATGTAGCATCTAAAGAGAACCAAAAGGAGAATTTTCTTTCGTCAAAATTTTTCAGAAAATCACGTTTTAAGGAAATCCCGCATCGTGCGAAATTATCTTGTTTTTCCTAAACAACACGTTGTAAGTCGAAAAGCTTTCATGTTGCGTGTATGTCTAAGTGTGTAGCCTCAAAAGAGAAGGCACAGGACAGTTTTCTCTCGAAAGGATATGTAAGAATACCACTTCATAAGGAAATACAGTTTTGCAGAGTAAAGACATATACGTACGCATTGGAAACTCTTTACGAGAAGAAATAACGCATAGTACAAAATTAGCTTGTATCTCCAAAACTACACGTTGTATCTCGAAAAGAATTGTTGTGGCGTGTACGTCTTAACATGTAGCATCTAAAGAGAACCAAAAGGAGAATTTTCTTTCGTCAAAATTTTTCAGAAAATCTCGTTTTAAGGAAATCCCGCATCGTGCGAAATTATCTTGTTTTTCCTAAACAACAGGTTGTAAGTCGAAAAGCTTTCATGTTGCGTGTATGTCTAAGTGTGTAGCCTCAAAAGAGAAGGCACAGGACAGTTTTCTCTCGAAAGGATATGTAAGAATACCACTTCATAAGGAAATACAGTTTTGCAGAGTAAAGACATATACGTACGCATTGGAAACTCTTTACGAGAAGAAATAACGCATAGTACAAAATTAGCTTGTATCTCCAAAACTACACGTTGTATCTCGAAAAGAATTGTTGTGGCGTGTACGTCTTAACATGTAGCATCTAAAGAGAACCAAAAGGAGAATTTTCTTTCGTCAAAATTTTTCAGAAAATCACGTTTTAAGGAAATCCCGCATCGTGCGAAATTATCTTGTTTTTCCTAAACAACACGTTGTAAGTCGAAAAGCTTTCATGTTGCGTGTATGTCTAAGTGTGTAGCCTCAAAAGAGAAGGCACAGGACAGTTTTCTCTCGAAAGGATATGTAAGAATACCACTTCATAAGGAAATACAGTTTTGCAGAGTAAAGACATATACGTACGCATTGGAAACTCTTTACGAGAAGAAATAACGCATAGTACAAAATTAGCTTGTATCTCCAAAACTACACGTTGTATCTCGAAAAGAATTGTTTGGCGTGTACGTCTTAACATGTAGCATCTAAAGAGAACCAAAAGGAGAATTTTCTTTCGTCAAAATTTTTCAGAAAATCACGTTTTAAGGAAATCCCGCATCGTGCGAAATTATCTTGTTTTTCCTAAACAACACGTTGTAAGTCGAAAAGCTTTCATGTTGCGTGTATGTCTAAGTGTGTAGCCTCAAAAGAGAAGGCACAGGACAGTTTTCTCTCGAAAGGATATGTAAGAATACCACTTCATAAGGAAATACAGTTATGCAGAGTAAAGACATATACGTACGCATTGGAAACTCTTTACGAGAAGAAATAACGCATAGTACAAAATTAGCTTGTATCTCCAAAACTACACGTTGTATCTCGAAAAGAATTGTTGTGGCGTGTACGTCTTAACATGTAGCATCTAAAGAGAACCAAAAGGAGAATTTTCTTTCGTCAAAATTTTTCAGAAAATCACGTTTTAAGGAAATCCCGCATCGTGCGAAATTATCTTGTTTTTCCTAAACAACAGGTTGTAAGTCGAAAAGCTTTCATGTTGCGTGTATGTCTAAGTGTGTAGCCTCAAAAGAGAAGGCACAGGACAGTTTTCTCTCGAAAGGATATGTAAGAATACCACTTCATAAGGAAATACAGTTTTGCAGAGTAAAGACATATACGTACGCATTGGAAACTCTTTACGAGAAGAAATAACGCATAGTACAAAATTAGCTTGTATCTCCAAAACTACACGTTGTATCTCGAAAAGAATTGTTGTGGCGTGTACGTCTTAACATGTAGCATCTAAAGAGAACCAAAAGGAGAATTTTCTTTCGTCAAAATTTTTCAGAAAATCACGTTTTAAGGAAATCCCGCATCGTGCGAGATTATCTTGTTTTTCCTAAACAACACGTTGTAAGTCGAAAAGCTTTCATGTTGCGTGTATGTCTAAGTGTGTAGCCTCAAAAGAGAAGGCACAGGACAGTTTTCTCTCGAAAGGATATGTAAGAATACCACTTCATAAGGAAATACAGTTTTGCAGAGTAAAGACATATACGTACGCATTGGAAACTCTTTACGAGAAGAAATAACGCATAGTACAAAATTAGCTTGTATCTCCAAAACTACACGTTGTATCTCGAAAAGAATTGTTGTGGCGTGTACGTCTTAACATGTAGCATCTGAAGAGAACCAAAAGGAGAATTTTCTTTCGTCAAAATTTTTCAGAAAATCACGTTTTAAGGAAATCCCGCATCGTGCGAAATTATCTTGTTTTTCCTAAACAACACGTTGTAAGTCGAAAAGCTTTCATGTTGCGTGTATGTCTAAGTGTGTAGCCTCAAAAGAGAAGGCACAGGACAGTTTTCTCTCGAAAGGATATGTAAGAATACCACTTCATAAGGAAATACAGTTTTGCAGAGTAAAGACATATACGTACGCATTGGAAACTCTTTACGAGAAGAAATAACGCATAGTACAAAATTAGCTTGTATCTCCAAAACTACACGTTGTATCTCGAAAAGAATTGTTGTGGCGTGTACGTCTTAACATGTAGCATCTAAAGAGAACCAAAAGGAGAATTTTCTTTCGTCAAAGTTTTTCAGAAAATCACGTTTTAAGGAAATCCCGCATCGTGCGAAATTATCTTGTTTTTCCTAAACAACACGTTGTAAGTCGAAAAGCTTTCATGTTGCGTGTATGTCTAAGTGTGTAGCCTCAAAAGAGAAGGCACAGGACAGTTTTCTCTCGAAAGGATATGTAAGAATACCACTTCATAAGGAAATACAGTTTTGCAGAGTAAAGACATATACGTACACATTGGAAACTCTTTACGAGAAGAAATAACGCATAGTACAAAATTAGCTTGTATCTCCAAAACTACACGTTGTATCTCGAAAAGAATTGTTGTGGCGTGTACGTCTTAACATGTAGCATCTAAAGAGAACCAAAAGGAGAATTTTCTTTCGTCAAAATTTTTCAGAAAATCACGTTTTAAGGAAATCCCGCATCGTGCGAAATTATCTTGTTTTTCCTAAACAACACGTTGTAAGTCGAAAAGCTTTCATGTTGCGTGTATGTCTAAGTGTGTAGCCTCAAAAGAGAAGGCACAGGACAGTTTTCTCTCGAAAGGATATGTAAGAATACCACTTCATAAGGAAATACAGTTTTGCAGAGTAAAGACATATACGTACGCATTGGAAACTCTTTACGAGAAGAAATAACGCATAGTACAAAATTAGCTTGTATCTCCAAAACTACACGTTGTATCTCGAAAAGAATTGTTGTGGCGTGTACGTCTTAACATGTAGCATCTAAAGAGAACCAAAAGGAGAATTTTCTTTCGTCAAAATTTTTCAGAAAATCACGTTTTAAGGAAATCCCGCATCGTGCGAAATTATCTTGTTTTTCCTAAACAACAGGTTGTAAGTCGAAAAGCTTTCATGTTGCGTGTATGTCTAAGTGTGTAGCCTCAAAAGAGAAGGCACAGGACAGTTTTCTCTCGAAAGGATATGTAAGAATACCACTTCATAAGGAAATACAGCTTTGCAGAGTAAAGACATATATGTACGCATTGGAAACTCTTTACGAGAAGAAATAACGCATAGTACAAAATTAGCTTGTATCTCCAAAACTACACGTTGTATCTCGAAAAGAATTGTTGTGGCGTGTACGTCTTAACATGTAGCATCTAAAGAGAACCAAAAGGAGAATTTTCTTTCGTCAAAATTTTTCAGAAAATCACGTTTTAAGGAAATCCCGCATCGTGCGAAATTATCTTGTTTTTCCTAAACAACACGTTGTAAGTCGAAAAGCTTTCATGTTGCGTGTATGTCTAAGTGTGTAGCCTCAAAAGAGAAGGCACAGGACAGTTTTCTCTCGAAAGGATATGTAAGAATACCACTTCATAAGGAAATACAGTTTTGCAGAGTAAAGACATATACGTACGCATTGGAAACTCTTTACGAGAAGAAATAACGCATAGTACAAAATTAGCTTGTATCTCCAAAACTACACGTTGTATCTCGAAAAGAATTGTTGTGGCGTGTACGTCTTAACATGTAGCATCTAAAGAGAACCAAAAGGAGAATTTTCTTTCGTCAAAATTTTTCAGAAAATCACGTTTTAAGGAAATCCCGCATCGTGCGAAATTATCTTGTTTTTCCTAAACAACACGTTGTAAGTCGAAAAGCTTTCATGTTGCGTGTATGTCTAAGTGTGTAGCCTCAAAAGAGAAGGCACAGGACAGTTTTCTCTCGAAAGGATATGTAAGAATACCACTTCATAAGGAAATACAGTTTTGCAGAGTAAAGACATATACGTACGCATTGGAAACTCTTTACGAGAAGAAATAACGCATAGTACAAAATTAGCTTGTATCTCCAAAACTACACGTTGTATCTCGAAAAGAATTGTTGTGGCGTGTACGTCTTAACATGTAGCATCTAAAGAGAACCAAAAGGAGAATTTTCTTTCGTCAAAATTTTTCAGAAAATCACGTTTTAAGGAAATCCCGCATCGTGCGAAATTATCTTGTTTTTCCTAAACAACACGTTGTAAGTCGAAAAGCTTTCATGTTGCGTGTATGTCTAAGTGTGTAGCCTCAAAAGAGAAGGCACAGGACAGTTTTCTCTCGAAAGGATATGTAAGAATACCACTTCATAAGGAAATACAGTTTTGCAGAGTAAAGACATATACGTACGCATTGGAAACTCTTTACGAGAAGAAATAACGCAGAGTACAAAATTAGCTTGTATCTCCAAAACTACACGTTGTATCTCGAAAAGAATTGTTGTGGCGTGTACGTCTTAACATGTAGCATCTAAAGAGAACCAAAAGGAGAATTTTCTTTCGTCAAAATTTTTCAGAAAATCACGTTTTAAGGAAATCCCGCATCGTGCGAAATTATCTTGTTTTTCCTAAACAACAGGTTGTAAGTCGAAAAGCTTTCATGTTGCGTGTATGTCTACGTGTGTAGCCTCAAAAGAGAAGGCACAGGACAGTTTTCTCTCGAAAGGATATGTAAGAATACCACTTCATAAGGAAATACAGTTTTGCAGAGTAAAGACATATACGTACGCATTGGAAACTCTTTACGAGAAGAAATAACGCATAGTACAAAATTAGCTTGTATCTCCAAAACTACACGTTGTATCTCGAAAAGAATTGTTGTGGCGTGTACGTGTTAACATGTAGCATCTAAAGAGAACCAAAAGGAGAATTTTCTTTCGTCAAAATTTTTCAGAAAATCACGTTTTAAGGAAATCCCGCATCGTGCGAAATTATCTTGTTTTTCCTAAACAACACGTTGTAAGTCGAAAAGCTTTCATGTTGCGTGTATGTCTAAGTGTGTAGCCTCAAAAGAGAAGGCACAGGACAGTTTTCTCTCGAAAGGATATGTAAGAATACCCCTTCATAAGGAAATACAGTTTTGCAGAGTAAAGACATATACGTACGCATTGGAAACTCTTTATGAGAAGAAATAACGCATAGTACAAAATTAGCTTGTATCTCCAAAACTACACGTTGTATCTCGAAAAGAATTGTTGTGGCGTGTACGTCTTAACATGTAGCATCTAAAGAGAACCAAAAGGAGAATTTTCTTTCGTCAAAATTTTTCAGAAAATCACGTTTTAAGGAAATCCCGCATCGTGCGAAATTATCTTGTTTTTCCTAAACAACACGTTGTAAGTCGAAAAGCTTTCATGTTGCGTGTATGTCTAAGTGTGTAGCCTCAAAAGAGAAGGCACAGGACAGTTTTCTCTCGAAAGGATATGTAAGAATACCACTTCATAAGGAAATACAGTTTTGCAGAGTAAAGACATATATGTACGCATTGGAAACTCTTTACGAGAAGAAATAACGCATAGTACAAAATTAGCTTGTATCTCCAAAACTACACGTTGTATCTCGAAAAGAATTGTTGTGGCATGTACGTCTTAACATGTAGCATCTAAAGAGAACCAAAAGGAGAATTTTCTTTCGTCTAAATTTTTCAGAAAATCACGTTTTAAGGAAATCCCGCATCGTGCGAAATTATCTTGTTTTTCCTAAACAACACGTTGTAAGTCGAAAAGCTTTCATGTTGCGTGTATGTCTAAGTGTGTAGCCTCAAAAGAGAAGGCACAGGACAGTTTTCTCTCGAAAGGATATGTAAGAATACCACTTCATAAGGAAATACAGTTTTGCAGAGTAAAGACATATACGTACGCATTGGAAACTCTTTACGAGAAGAAATAACGCATAGTACAAAATTAGCTTGTATCTCCAAAACTACACGTTGTATCTCGAAAAGAATTGTTGTGGCGTGTACGTCTTAACATGTAGCATCTAAAGAGAACCAAAAGGAGAATTTTCTTTCGTCAAAATTTTTCAGAAAATCACGTTTCAAGGAAATCCCGCATCGTGCGAAATTATCTTGTTTTTCCTAAACAACACGTTGTAAGTCGAAAAGCTTTCATGTTGCGTGTATGTCTAAGTGTGTAGCCTCAAAAGAGAAGGCACAGGACAGTTTTCTCTCGAAAGGATATGTAAGAATACCACTTCATAAGGAAATACAGTTTTGCAGAGTAAAGACATATACGTACGCATTGGAAACTCTTTACGAGAAGAAATAACGCATAGTACAAAATTAGCTTGTATCTCCAAAACTACACGTTGTATCTCGAAAAGAATTGTTGTGGCGTGTACGTCTTAACATGTAGCATCTAAAGAGAACCAAAAGGAGAATTTTCTTTCGTCAAAATTTTTCAGAAAATCACGTTTTAAGGAAATCCCGCATCGTGCGAAATTATCTTGTTTTTCCTAAACAACACGTTGTAAGTCGAAAAGCTTTCATGTTGCGTGTATGTCTAAGTGTGTAGCCTCAAAAGAGAAGGCACAGGACAGTTTTCTCTCGAAAGGATATGTAAGAATACCACTTCATAAGGAAATACAGTTTTGCAGAGTAAAGACATATACGTACGCATTGGAAACTCTTTACGAGAAGAAATAACGCATAGTACAAAATTAGCTTGTATCTCCAAAACTACACGTTGTATCTCGAAAAGAATTGTTGTGGCGTGTACGTCTTAACATGTAGCATCTAAAGAGAACCAAAAGGAGAATTTTCTTTCGTCAAAATTTTTCAGAAAATCACGTTTTAAGGAAATCCCGCATCGTGCGAAATTATCTTGTTTTTCCTAAACAACACGTTGTAAGTCGAAAAGCTTTCATGTTGCGTGTATGTCTAAGTGTGTAGCCTCAAAAGAGAAGGCACAGGACAGTTTTCTCTCGAAAGGATATGTAAGAATACCACTTCATAAGGAAATACAGTTTTGCAGAGTAAAGACATATACGTACACATTGGAAACTCTTTACGAGAAGAAATAACGCATAGTACAAAATTAGCTTGTATCTCCAAAACTACACGTTGTATCTCGAAAAGAATTGTTGTGGCGTGTACGTCTTAACATGTAGCATCTAAAGAGAACCAAAAGGAGAATTTTCTTTCGTCAAAATTTTTCAGAAAATCACGTTTTAAGGAAATCCCGCATCGTGCGAAATTATCTTGTTTTTCCTAAACAACACGTTGTAAGTCGAAAAGCTTTCATGTTGCGTGTATGTCTAAGTGTGTAGCCTCAAAAGAGAAGGCACAGGACAGTTTTCTCTCGAAAGGATATGTAAGAATACCACTTCATAAGGAAATACAGTTTTGCAGAGTAAAGACATATACGTACGCATTGGAAACTCTTTACGAGAAGAAATAACGCATAGTACAAAATTAGCTTGTATCTCCAAAACTACACGTTGTATCTCGAAAAGAATTGTTGTGGCGTGTACGTCTTAACATGTAGCATCTAAAGAGAACCAAAAGGAGAATTTTCTTTCGTCAAAATTTTTCAGAAAATCACGTTTTAAGGAAATCCCGCATCGTGCGAAATTATCTTGTTTTTCCTAAACAACAGGTTGTAAGTCGAAAAGCTTTCATGTTGCGTGTATGTCTAAGTGTGTAGCCTCAAAAGAGAAGGCACAGGACAGTTTTCTCTCGAAAGGATATGTAAGAATACCACTTCATAAGGAAATACAGCTTTGCAGAGTAAAGACATATATGTACGCATTGGAAACTCTTTACGAGAAGAAATAACGCATAGTACAAAATTAGCTTGTATCTCCAAAACTACACGTTGTATCTCGAAAAGAATTGTTGTGGCGTGTACGTCTTAACATGTAGCATCTAAAGAGAACCAAAAGGAGAATTTTCTTTCGTCAAAATTTTTCAGAAAATCACGTTTTAAGGAAATCCCGCATCGTGCGAAATTATCTTGTTTTTCCTAAACAACACGTTGTAAGTCGAAAAGCTTTCATGTTGCGTGTATGTCTAAGTGTGTAGCCTCAAAAGAGAAGGCACAGGACAGTTTTCTCTCGAAAGGATATGTAAGAATACCACTTCATAAGGAAATACAGTTTTGCAGAGTAAAGACATATACGTACGCATTGGAAACTCTTTACGAGAAGAAATAACGCATAGTACAAAATTAGCTTGTATCTCCAAAACTACACGTTGTATCTCGAAAAGAATTGTTGTGGCGTGTACGTCTTAACATGTAGCATCTAAAGAGAACCAAAAGGAGAATTTTCTTTCGTCAAAATTTTTCAGAAAATCACGTTTTAAGGAAATCCCGCATCGTGCGAAATTATCTTGTTTTTCCTAAACAACACGTTGTAAGTCGAAAAGCTTTCATGTTGCGTGTATGTCTAAGTGTGTAGCCTCAAAAGAGAAGGCACAGGACAGTTTTCTCTCGAAAGGATATGTAAGAATACCACTTCATAAGGAAATACAGTTTTGCAGAGTAAAGACATATACGTACGCATTGGAAACTCTTTACGAGAAGAAATAACGCATAGTACAAAATTAGCTTGTATCTCCAAAACTACACGTTGTATCTCGAAAAGAATTGTTGTGGCGTGTACGTCTTAACATGTAGCATCTAAAGAGAACCAAAAGGAGAATTTTCTTTCGTCAAAATTTTTCAGAAAATCACGTTTTAAGGAAATCCCGCATCGTGCGAAATTATCTTGTTTTTCCTAAACAACACGTTGTAAGTCGAAAAGCTTTCATGTTGCGTGTATGTCTAAGTGTGTAGCCTCAAAAGAGAAGGCACAGGACAGTTTTCTCTCGAAAGGATATGTAAGAATACCACTTCATAAGGAAATACAGTTTTGCAGAGTAAAGACATATACGTACGCATTGGAAACTCTTTACGAGAAGAAATAACGCAGAGTACAAAATTAGCTTGTATCTCCAAAACTACACGTTGTATCTCGAAAAGAATTGTTGTGGCGTGTACGTCTTAACATGTAGCATCTAAAGAGAACCAAAAGGAGAATTTTCTTTCGTCAAAATTTTTCAGAAAATCACGTTTTAAGGAAATCCCGCATCGTGCGAAATTATCTTGTTTTTCCTAAACAACAGGTTGTAAGTCGAAAAGCTTTCATGTTGCGTGTATGTCTACGTGTGTAGCCTCAAAAGAGAAGGCACAGGACAGTTTTCTCTCGAAAGGATATGTAAGAATACCACTTCATAAGGAAATACAGTTTTGCAGAGTAAAGACATATACGTACGCATTGGAAACTCTTTACGAGAAGAAATAACGCATAGTACAAAATTAGCTTGTATCTCCAAAACTACACGTTGTATCTCGAAAAGAATTGTTGTGGCGTGTACGTGTTAACATGTAGCATCTAAAGAGAACCAAAAGGAGAATTTTCTTTCGTCAAAATTTTTCAGAAAATCACGTTTTAAGGAAATCCCGCATCGTGCGAAATTATCTTGTTTTTCCTAAACAACACGTTGTAAGTCGAAAAGCTTTCATGTTGCGTGTATGTCTAAGTGTGTAGCCTCAAAAGAGAAGGCACAGGACAGTTTTCTCTCGAAAGGATATGTAAGAATACCCCTTCATAAGGAAATACAGTTTTGCAGAGTAAAGACATATACGTACGCATTGGAAACTCTTTATGAGAAGAAATAACGCATAGTACAAAATTAGCTTGTATCTCCAAAACTACACGTTGTATCTCGAAAAGAATTGTTGTGGCGTGTACGTCTTAACATGTAGCATCTAAAGAGAACCAAAAGGAGAATTTTCTTTCGTCAAAATTTTTCAGAAAATCACGTTTTAAGGAAATCCCGCATCGTGCGAAATTATCTTGTTTTTCCTAAACAACACGTTGTAAGTCGAAAAGCTTTCATGTTGCGTGTATGTCTAAGTGTGTAGCCTCAAAAGAGAAGGCACAGGACAGTTTTCTCTCGAAAGGATATGTAAGAATACCACTTCATAAGGAAATACAGTTTTGCAGAGTAAAGACATATATGTACGCATTGGAAACTCTTTACGAGAAGAAATAACGCATAGTACAAAATTAGCTTGTATCTCCAAAACTACACGTTGTATCTCGAAAAGAATTGTTGTGGCATGTACGTCTTAACATGTAGCATCTAAAGAGAACCAAAAGGAGAATTTTCTTTCGTCTAAATTTTTCAGAAAATCACGTTTTAAGGAAATCCCGCATCGTGCGAAATTATCTTGTTTTTCCTAAACAACACGTTGTAAGTCGAAAAGCTTTCATGTTGCGTGTATGTCTAAGTGTGTAGCCTCAAAAGAGAAGGCACAGGACAGTTTTCTCTCGAAAGGATATGTAAGAATACCACTTCATAAGGAAATACAGTTTTGCAGAGTAAAGACATATACGTACGCATTGGAAACTCTTTACGAGAAGAAATAACGCATAGTACAAAATTAGCTTGTATCTCCAAAACTACACGTTGTATCTCGAAAAGAATTGTTGTGGCGTGTACGTCTTAACATGTAGCATCTAAAGAGAACCAAAAGGAGAATTTTCTTTCGTCAAAATTTTTCAGAAAATCACGTTTCAAGGAAATCCCGCATCGTGCGAAATTATCTTGTTTTTCCTAAACAACACGTTGTAAGTCGAAAAGCTTTCATGTTGCGTGTATGTCTAAGTGTGTAGCCTCAAAAGAGAAGGCACAGGACAGTTTTCTCTCGAAAGGATATGTAAGAATACCACTTCATAAGGAAATACAGTTTTGCAGAGTAAAGACATATACGTACGCATTGGAAACTCTTTACGAGAAGAAATAACGCATAGTACAAAATTAGCTTGTATCTCCAAAACTACACGTTGTATCTCGAAAAGAATTGTTGTGGCGTGTACGTCTTAACATGTAGCATCTAAAGAGAACCAAAAGGAGAATTTTCTTTCGTCAAAATTTTTCAGAAAATCACGTTTTAAGGAAATCCCGCATCGTGCGAAATTATCTTGTTTTTCCTAAACAACACGTTGTAAGTCGAAAAGCTTTCATGTTGCGTGTATGTCTAAGTGTGTAGCCTCAAAAGAGAAGGCACAGGACAGTTTTCTCTCGAAAGGATATGTAAGAATACCACTTCATAAGGAAATACAGTTTTGCAGAGTAAAGACATATACGTACGCATTGGAAACTCTTTACGAGAAGAAATAACGCATAGTACAAAATTAGCTTGTATCTCCAAAACTACACGTTGTATCTCGAAAAGAATTGTTGTGGCGTGTACGTCTTAACATGTAGCATCTAAAGAGAACCAAAAGGAGAATTTTCTTTCGTCAAAATTTTTCAGAAAATCACGTTTTAAGGAAATCCCGCATCGTGCGAAATTATCTTGTTTTTCCTAAACAACACGTTGTAAGTCGAAAAGCTTTCATGTTGCGTGTATGTCTACGTGTGTAGCCTCAAAAGAGAAGGCACAGGACAGTTTTCTCTCGAAAGGATATGTAAGAATACCACTTCATAAGGAAATACAGTTTTGCAGAGTAAAGACATATACGTACGCATTGGAAACTCTTTACGAGAAGAAATAACGCATAGTACAAAATTAGCTTGTATCTCCAAAACTACACGTTGTATCTCGAAAAGAATTGTTGTGGCGTGTACGTCTTAACATGTAGCATCTAAAGAGAACCAAAAGGAGAATTTTCTTTCGTCAAAATTTTTCAGAAAATCACGTTTTAAGGAAATCCCGCATCGTGCGAAATTATCTTGTTTTTCCTAAACAACACGTTGTAAGTCGAAAAGCTTTCATGTTGCGTGTATGTCTAAGTGTGTAGCCTCAAAAGAGAAGGCACAGGACAGTTTTCTCTCGAAAGGATATGTAAGAATACCACTTCATAAGAAAATACAGTTTTGCAGAGTAAAGGCATATATGTACGCATTGGAAACTCTTTACGAGAAGAAATAACGCATAGTACAAAATTAGCTTGTATCTCCAAAACTACACGTTGTATCTCGAAAAGAATTGTTGTGGCATGTACGTCTTAACATGTAGCATCTAAGGAGAATGAAAAGCAGAATTTTCTTTCGTCAAAATTTTTCAGAAAATCACGTTTTAAGGAAATCCCGCATCGTGCGAAATTATCTTGTTTTTCCTAAACAACACGTTGTAAGTCGAAAAGCTTTCATGTTGCGTGTATGTCTAAGTGTGTAGCCTCAAAAGAGAAGGCACAGGACAGTTTTCTCTCGAAAGGATATGTAAGAATACCACTTCATAAGGAAATACAGTTTTGCAGAGTAAAGACATATACGTACGCATTGGAAACTCTTTACGAGAAGAAATAACGCATAGTACAAAATTAGCTTGTATCTCCAAAACTACACGTTGTATCTCGAAAAGAATTGTTGTGGCGTGTACGTGTTAACATGTAGCATCTAAAGAGAACCAAAAGGAGAATTTTCTTTCGTCAAAATTTTTCAGAAAATCACGTTTTAAGGAAATCCCGCATCGTGCGAAATTATCTTGTTTTTCCTAAACAACACGTTGTAAGTCGAAAAGCTTTCATGTTGCGTGTATGTCTAAGTGTGTAGCCTCAAAAGAGAAGGCACAGGACAGTTTTCTCTCGAAAGGATATGTAAGAATACCACTTCATAAGGAAATACAGTTTTGCAGAGTAAAGACATATACGTACGCATTGGAAACTCTTTACGAGAAGAAATAACGCATAGTACAAAATTAGCTTGTATCTCCAAAACTACACGTTGTATCTCGAAAAGAATTGTTGTGGCGTGTACGTCTTAACATGTAGCATCTAAAGAGAACCAAAAGGAGAATTTTCTTTCGTCAAAATTTTTCAGAAAATCACGTTTTAAGGAAATCCCGCATCGTGCGAAATTATCTTGTTTTTCCTAAACAACACGTTGTAAGTCGAAAAGCTTTCATGTTGCGTGTATGTCTAAGTGTGTAGCCTCAAAAGAGAAGGCACAGGACAGTTTTCTCTCGAAAGGATATGTAAGAATACCACTTCATAAGAAAATACAGTTTTGCAGAGTAAAGGCATATATGTACGCATTGGAAACTCTTTACGAGAAGAAATAACGCATAGTACAAAATTAGCTTGTATCTCCAAAACTACACGTTGTATCTCGAAAAGAATTGTTGTGGCATGTACGTCTTAACATGTAGCATCTAAGGAGAATGAAAAGCAGAATTTTCTTTCGTCAAAATTTTTCAGAAAATCACGTTTTAAGGAAATCCCGCATCGTGCGAAATTATCTTGTTTTTCCTAAACAACACGTTGTAAGTCGAAAAGCTTTCATGTTGCGTGTATGTCTAAGTGTGTAGCCTCAAAAGAGAAGGCACAGGACAGTTTTCTCTCGAAAGGATATGTAAGAATACCACTTCATAAGGAAATACAGTTTTGCAGAGTAAAGACATATACGTACGCATTGGAAACTCTTTACGAGAAGAAATAACGCATAGTACAAAATTAGCTTGTATCTCCAAAACTACACGTTGTATCTCGAAAAGAATTGTTGTGGCGTGTACGTCTTAACATGTAGCATCTAAAGAGAACCAAAAGGAGAATTTTCTTTCGTCAAAATTTTTCAGAAAATCACGTTTTAAGGAAATCCCGCATCGTGCGAAATTATCTTGTTTTTCCTAAACAACACGTTGTAAGTCGAAAAGCTTTCATGTTGCGTGTATGTCTAAGTGTGTAGCCTCAAAAGAGAAGGCACAGGACAGTTTTCTCTCGAAAGGATATGTAAGAATACCACTTCATAAGGAAATACAGTTTTGCAGAGTAAAGACATATACGTACGCATTGGAAACTCTTTACGAGAAGAAATAACGCATAGTACAAAATTAGCTTGTATCTCCAAAACTACACGTTGTATCTCGAAAAGAATTGTTGTGGCGTGTACGTCTTAACATGTAGCATCTAAAGAGAACCAAAAGGAGAATTTTCTTTCGTCAAAATTTTTCAGAAAATCACGTTTTAAGGAAATCCCGCATCGTGCGAAATTATCTTGTTTTTCCTAAACAACACGTTGTAAGTCGAAAAGCTTTCATGTTGCGTGTATGTCTACGTGTGTAGCCTCAAAAGAGAAGGCACAGGACAGTTTTCTCTCGAAAGGATATGTAAGAATACCACTTCATAAGGAAATACAGTTTTGCAGAGTAAAGACATATACGTACGCATTGGAAACTCTTTACGAGAAGAAATAACGCATAGTACAAAATTAGCTTGTATCTCCAAAACTACACGTTGTATCTCGAAAAGAATTGTTGTGGCGTGTACGTCTTAACATGTAGCATCTAAAGAGAACCAAAAGGAGAATTTTCTTTCGTCAAAATTTTTCAGAAAATCACGTTTTAAGGAAATCCCGCATCGTGCGAAATTATCTTGTTTTTCCTAAACAACACGTTGTAAGTCGAAAAGCTTTCATGTTGCGTGTATGTCTAAGTGTGTAGCCTCAAAAGAGAAGGCACAGGACAGTTTTCTCTCGAAAGGATATGTAAGAATACCACTTCATAAGGAAATACAGTTTTGCAGAGTAAAGACATATACGTACGCATTGGAAACTTTTTACGAGAAGAAATAACGCATAGTACAAAATTAGCTTGTATCTCCAAAACTACACGTTGTATCTCGAAAAGAATTGTTGTGGCGTGTACGTCTTAACATGTAGCATCTAAAGAGAACCAAAAGGAGAATTTTCTTTCGTCAAAATTTTTCAGAAAATCACGTTTTAAGGAAATCCCGCATCGTGCGAAATTATCTTGTTTTTCCTAAACAACACGTTGTAAGTCGAAAAGCTTTCATGTTGCGTGTATGTCTAAGTGTGTAGCCTCAAAAGAGAAGGCACAGGACAGTTTTCTCTCGAAAGGATATGTAAGAATACCACTTCATAAGAAAATACAGTTTTGCAGAGTAAAGGCATATATGTACGCATTGGAAACTCTTTACGAGAAGAAATAACGCATAGTACAAAATTAGCTTGTATCTCCAAAACTACACGTTGTATCTCGAAAAGAATTGTTGTGGCATGTACGTCTTAACATGTAGCATCTAAGGAGAATGAAAAGCAGAATTTTCTTTCGTCAAAATTTTTCAGAAAATCACGTTTTAAGGAAATCCCGCATCGTGCGAAATTATCTTGTTTTTCCTAAACAACACGTTGTAAGTCGAAAAGCTTTCATGTTGCGTGTATGTCTAAGTGTGTAGCCTCAAAAGAGAAGGCACAGGACAGTTTTCTCTCGAAAGGATATGTAAGAATACCACTTCATAAGGAAATACAGTTTTGCAGAGTAAAGACATATACGTACGCATTGGAAACTCTTTACGAGAAGAAATAACGCATAGTACAAAATTAGCTTGTATCTCCAAAACTACACGTTGTATCTCGAAAAGAATTGTTGTGGCGTGTACGTCTTAACATGTAGCATCTAAAGAGAACCAAAAGGAGAATTTTCTTTCGTCAAAATTTTTCAGAAAATCACGTTTTAAGGAAATCCCGCATCGTGCGAAATTATCTTGTTTTTCCTAAACAACACGTTGTAAGTCGAAAAGCTTTCATGTTGCGTGTATGTCTAAGTGTGTAGCCTCAAAAGAGAAGGCACAGGACAGTTTTCTCTCGAAAGGATATGTAAGAATACCACTTCATAAGGAAATACAGTTTTGCAGAGTAAAGACATATACGTACGCATTGGAAACTCTTTACGAGAAGAAATAACGCATAGTACAAAATTAGCTTGTATCTCCAAAACTACACGTTGTATCTCGAAAAGAATTGTTGTGGCGTGTACGTGTTAACATGTAGCATCTAAAGAGAACCAAAAGGAGAATTTTCTTTCGTCAAAATTTTTCAGAAAATCACGTTTTAAGGAAATCCCGCATCGTGCGAAATTATCTTGTTTTTCCTAAACAACACGTTGTAAGTCGAAAAGCTTTCATGTTGCGTGTATGTCTAAGTGTGTAGCCTCAAAAGAGAAGGCACAGGACAGTTTTCTCTCGAAAGGATATGTAAGAATACCACTTCATAAGGAAATACAGTTTTGCAGAGTAAAGACATATACGTACGCATTGGAAACTCTTTACGAGAAGAAATAACGCATAGTACAAAATTAGCTTGTATCTCCAAAACTACACGTTGTATCTCGAAAAGAATTGTTGTGGCGTGTACGTCTTAACATGTAGCATCTAAAGAGAACCAAAAGGAGAATTTTCTTTCGTCAAAATTTTTCAGAAAATCACGTTTTAAGGAAATCCCGCATCGTGCGAAATTATCTTGTTTTTCCTAAACAACACGTTGTAAGTCGAAAAGCTTTCATGTTGCGTGTATGTCTAAGTGTGTAGCCTCAAAAGAGAAGGCACAGGACAGTTTTCTCTCGAAAGGATATGTAAGAATACCACTTCATAAGGAAATACAGTTTTGCAGAGTAAAGACATATACGTACGCATTGGAAACTCTTTACGAGAAGAAATAACGCATAGTACAAAATTAGCTTGTATCTCCAAAACTACACGTTGTATCTCGAAAAGAATTGTTGTGGCGTGTACGTCTTAACATGTAGCATCTAAAGAGAACCAAAAGGAGAATTTTCTTTCGTCAAAATTTTTCAGAAAATCACGTTTTAAGGAAATCCCGCATCGTGCGAAATTATCTTGTTTTTCCTAAACAAAACGTTGTAAGTCGAAAAGCTTTCATGTTGCGTGTATGTCTACGTGTGTAGCCTCAAAAGAGAAGGCACAGGACAGTTTTCTCTCGAAAGGATATGTAAGAATACCACTTCATAAGGAAATACAGTTTTGCAGAGTAAAGACATATACGTACGCATTGGAAACTCTTTACGAGAAGAAATAACGCATAGTACAAAATTAGCTTGTATCTCCAAAACTACACGTTGTATCTCGAAAAGAATTGTTGTGGCGTGTACGTCTTAACATGTAGCATCTAAAGAGAACCAAAAGGAGAATTTTCTTTCGTCAAAATTTTTCAGAAAATCACGTTTTAAGGAAATCCCGCATCGTGCGAAATTATCTTGTTTTTCCTAAACAACACGTTGTAAGTCGAAAAGCTTTCATGTTGCGTGTATGTCTAAGTGTGTAGCCTCAAAAGAGAAGGCACAGGACAGTTTTCTCTCGAAAGGATATGTAAGAATACCACTTCATAAGGAAATACAGTTTTGCAGAGTAAAGACATATACGTACGCATTGGAAACTCTTTACGAGAAGAAATAACGCATAGTACAAAATTAGCTTGTATCTCCAAAACTACACGTTGTATCTCGAAAAGAATTGTTGTGGCGTGTACGTCTTAACATGTAGCATCTAAAGAGAACCAAAAGGAGAATTTTCTTTCGTCAAAATTTTTCAGAAAATCACGTTTTAAGGAAATCCCGCATCGTGCGAAATTATCTTGTTTTTCCTAAACAACACGTTGTAAGTCGAAAAGCTTTCATGTTGCGTGTATGTCTAAGTGTGTAGCCTCAAAAGAGAAGGCACAGGACAGTTTTCTCTCGAAAGGATATGTAAGAATACCACTTCATAAGGAAATACAGTTTTGCAGAGTAAAGACATATACGTACGCATTGGAAACTCTTTACGAGAAGAAATAACGCATAGTACAAAATTAGCTTGTATCTCCAAAACTACACGTTGTATCTCGAAAAGAATTGTTGTGGCGTGTACGTCTTAACATGTAGCATCTAAAGAGAACCAAAAGGAGAATTTTCTTTCATCAAAATTTTTCAGAAAATCACGTTTTAAGGAAATCCCGCATCGTGCGAAATTATCTTGTTTTTCCTAAACAACACGTTGTAAGTCGAAAAGCTTTCATGTTGCGTGTATGTCTAAGTGTGTAGCCTCAAAAGAGAAGGCACAGGACAGTTTTCTCTCGAAAGGATATGTAAGAATACCACTTCATAAGAAAATACAGTTTTGCAGAGTAAAGGCATATATGTACGCATTGGAAACTCTTTACGAGAAGAAATAACGCATAGTACAAAATTAGCTTGTATCTCCAAAACTACACGTTGTATCTCGAAAAGAATTGTTGTGGCATGTACGTCTTAACATGTAGCATCTAAGGAGAATGAAAAGCAGAATTTTCTTTCGTCAAAATTTTTCAGAAAATCACGTTTTAAGGAAATCCCGCATCGTGCGAAATTATCTTGTTTTTCCTAAACAACACGTTGTAAGTCGAAAAGCTTTCATGTTGCGTGTATGTCTAAGTGTGTAGCCTCAAAAGAGAAGGCACAGGACAGTTTTCTCTCGAAAGGATATGTAAGAATACCACTTCATAAGGAAATACAGTTTTGCAGAGTAAAGACATATACGTACGCATTGGAAACTCTTTACGAGAAGAAATAACGCATAGTACAAAATTAGCTTGTATCTCCAAAACTACACGTTGTATCTCGAAAAGAATTGTTGTGGCGTGTACGTCTTAACATGTAGCATCTAAAGAGAACCAAAAGGAGAATTTTCTTTCGTCAAAATTTTTCAGAAAATCACGTTTTAAGGAAATCCCCCATCGTGCGAAATTATCTTGTTTTTCCTAAACAACACGTTGTAAGTCGAAAAGCTTTCATGTTGCGTGTATGTCTAAGTGTGTAGCCTCAAAAGAGAAGGCACAGGACAGTTTTCTCTCGAAAGGATATGTAAGAATACCACTTCATAAGGAAATACAGTTTTGCAGAGTAAAGAAATATACGTACGCATTGGAAACTCTTTACGAGAAGAAATAACGCATAGTACAAAATTAGCTTGTATCTCCAAAATTACACGTTGTATCTCGAAAAGAATTGTTGTGGCGTGTACGTCTTAACATGTAGCATCTAAAGAGAACCAAAAGGAGAATTTTCTTTCGTCAAAATTTTTCAGAAAATCACGTTTTAAGGAAATCCCGCATCGTGCGAAATTATCTTGTTTTTCCTAAACAACACGTTGTAAGTCGAAAAGCTTTCATGTTGCGTGTATGACTAAGTGTGTAGCCTCAAAAGAGAAGGCACAGGACAGTTTTCTCTCGAAAGGATATGTAAGAATACCACTTCATAAGGAAATACAGTTTTGCAGAGTAAAGACATATACGTACGCATTGGAAACTCTTTACGAGAAGAAATAACGCATAGTACAAAATTAGCTTGTATCTCCAAAACTACACGTTGTATCTCGAAAAGAATTGTTGTGGCGTGTACGTCTTAACATGTAGCATCTAAAGAGAACCAAAAGGAGAATTTTCTTTCGTCAAAATTTTTCAGAAAATCACGTTTTAAGGAAATCCCGCATCGTGCGAAATTATCTTGTTTTTCCTAAACAAAACGTTGTTAGTCGAAAAGCTTTCATGTTGCGTGTATGTCTACGTGTGTAGCCTCAAAAGAGAAGGCACAGGACAGTTTTCTCTCGAAAGGATATGTAAGAATACCACTTCATAAGGAAATACAGTTTTGCAGAGTAAAGACATATACGTACGCATTGGAAACTCTTTACGATAAGAAATAACGCATAGTACAAAATTAGCTTGTATCTCCAAAACTACACGTTGTATCTCGAAAAGAATTGTTGTGGCGTGTACGTCTTAACATGTAGCATCTAAAGAGAACCAAAAGGAGAATTTTCTTTCGTCAAAATTTTTCAGAAAATCACGTTTTAAGGAAATCCCGCATCGTGCGAAATTATCTTGTTTTTCCTAAACAACACGTTGTAGGTCGAAAAGCTTTCATGTTGCGTGTATGTCTAAGTGTGTAGCCTCAAAAGAGAAGGCACAGGACAGTTTTCTCTCGAAAGGATATGTAAGAATACCACTTCATAAGGAAATACAGTTTTGCAGAGTAAAGACATATAAGTACGCATTGGAAACTCTTTACGAGAAGAAATAACGCATAGTAAAAAATTAGCTTGTATCTCCAAAACTACACGTTGTATCTCGAAAAGAATTGTTGTGGCGTGTACGTCTTAACATGTAGCATCTAAAGAGAACCAAAAGGAGAATTTTCTTTCGTCAAAATTTTTCAGAAAATCACGTTTTAAGGAAATCCCGCATCGTGCGAAATTATCTTGTTTTTCCTAAACAACACGTTGTAAGTCGAAAAGCTTTCATGTTGCGTGTATGTCTAAGTGTGTAGCCTCAAAAGAGAAGGCACAGGACAGTTTTCTCTCGAAAGGATATGTAAGAATACCACTTCATAAGGAAATACAGTTTTGCAGAGTAAAGACATATACGTACGCATTGGAAACTCTTTACGAGAAGAAATAACGCATAGTACAAAATTAGCTTGTATCTCCAAAACTACACGTTGTATCTCGAAAAGAATTGTTGTGGCGTGTACGTCTTAACATGTAGCATCTAAAGAGAACCAAAAGGAGAATTTTCTTTCGTCAAAATTTTTCAGAAAATCACGTTTTAAGGAAATCCCGCATCGTGCGAAATTATCTTGTTTTTCCTAAACAACACGTTGTAAGTCGAAAAGCTTTCATGTTGCGTGTATGTCTAAGTGTGTAGCCTCAAAAGAGAAGGCACAGGACAGTTTTCTCTCGAAAGGATATGTAAGAATACCACTTCATAAGGAAATACAGTTTTGCAGAGTAAAGACATATACGTACGCATTGGAAACTCTTTACGAGAAGAAATAACGCATAGTACAAAATTAGCTTGTATCTCCAAAACTACACGTTGTATCTCGAAAAGAATTGTTGTGGCGTGTACGTCTTAACATGTAGCATCTAAAGAGAACCAAAAGGAGAATTTTCTTTCGTCAAAATTTTTCAGAAAATCACGTTTTAAGGAAATCCCGCATCGTGCGAAATTATCTTGTTTTTCCTAAACAACACGTTGTAAGTCGAAAAGCTTTCATGTTGCGTGTATGTCTAAGTGTGTAGCCTCAAAAGAGAAGGCACAGGACAGTTTTCTCTCGAAAGGATATGTAAGAATACCACTTCATAAGGAAATACAGTTTTGCAGAGTAAAGACATATACGTACGCATTGGAAACTCTTTACGAGAAGAAATAACGCATAGTACAAAATTAGCTTGTATCTCCAAAACTACACGTTGTATCTCGAAAAGAATTGTTGTGGCGTGTACGTCTTAACATGTAGCATCTAAAGAGAACCAAAAGGAGAATTTTCTTTCGTCAAAATTTTTCAGAAAATCACGTTTTAAGGAAATCCCGCATCGTGCGAAATTATCTTGTTTTTCCTAAACAACACGTTGTAAGTCGAAAAGCTTTCATGTTGCGTGTATTTCTAAGTGTGTAGCCTCAAAAGAGAAGGCACAGGACAGTTTTCTCTCGAAAGGATATGTAAGAATACCACTTCATAAGGAAATACAGTTTTGCAGAGTAAAGACATATACGTACGCATTGGAAACTCTTTACGAGAAGAAATAACGCATAGTACAAAATTAGCTTGTATCTCCAAAACTACACGTTGTATCTCAAAAAGAATTGTTGTGGCGTGTACGTCTTAACATGTAGCATCTAAAGAGAACCAAAAGGAGAATTTTCTTTCGTCAAAATTTCTCAGAAAATCACGTTTTAAGGAAATCCCGCATCGTGCGAAATTATCTTGTTTTTCCTAAACAACACGTTGTAAGTCGAAAAGCTTTCATGTTGCGTGTATGTCTAAGTGTGTAGCCTCAAAAGAGAAGGCACAGGACAGTTTTCTCTCGAAAGGATATGTAAGAATACCACTTCATAAGGAAATACAGTTTTGCAGAGTAAAGACATATACGTACGCATTGGAAACTCTTTACGAGAAGAAATAACGCATAGTACAAAATTAGCTTGTATCTCCAAAACTACACGTTGTATCTCGAAAAGAATTGTTGTGGCGTGTACGTCTTAACATGTAGCATCTAAAGAGAACCAAAAGGAGAATTTTCTTTCGTCAAAATTTTTCAGAAAATCACGTTTTAAGGAAATCCCGCATCGTGCGAAATTATCTTGTTTTTCCTAAACAAAACGTTGTAAGTCGAAAAGCTTTCATGTTGCGTGTATGTCTACGTGTGTAGCCTCAAAAGAGAAGGCACAGGACAGTTTTCTCTCGAAAGGATATGTAAGAATACCACTTCATAAGGAAATACAGTTTTGCAGAGTAAAGACATATACGTACGCATTGGAAACTCTTTACGAGAAGAAATAACGCATAGTACAAAATTAGCTTGTATCTCCAAAACTACACGTTGTATCTCGAAAAGAATTGTTGTGGCGTGTACGTCTTAACATGTAGCATCTAAAGAGAACCAAAAGGAGAATTTTCTTTCGTCAAAATTTTTCAGAAAATCACGTTTTAAGGAAATCCCGCATCGTGCGAAATTATCTTGTTTTTCCTAAACAACACGTTGTAAGTCGAAAAGCTTTCATGTTGCGTGTATGTCTAAGTGTGTAGCCACAAAAGAGAAGGCACAGGACAGTTTTCTCTCGAAAGGATATGTAAGAATACCACTTCATAAGAAAATACAGTTTTGCAGAGTAAAGGCATATACGTACGCATTGGAAACTCTTTACGAGAAGAAATAACGCATAGTACAAAATTAGCTTGTATCTCCAAAACTACACGTTGTATCTCGAAAAGAATTGTTGTGGCATGTACGTCTTAACATGTAGCATCTAAGGAGAATGAAAAGCAGAATTTTCTTTCGTCAAAATTTTTCAGAAAATCACGTTTTAAGGAAATCCCGCATCGTGCGAAATTATCTTGTTTTTCCTAAACAACACGTTGTAAGTCGAAAAGCTTTCATGTTGCGTGTATGTCTAAGTGTGTAGCCTCAAAAGAGAAGGCACAGGACAGTTTTCTCTCGAAAGGATATGTAAGAATACCACTTCATAAGGAAATACAGTTTTGCAGAGTAAAGACATATACGTACGCATTGGAAACTCTTTACGAGAAGAAATAACGCATAGTACAAAATTAGCTTGTATCTCCAAAACTACACGTTGTATCTCGAAAAGAATTGTTGTGGCGTGTACGTCTTAACATGTAGCATCTAAAGAGAACCAAAAGGAGAATTTTCTTTCGTCAAAATTTTTCAGAAAATCACGTTTTAAGGAAATCCCGCATCGTGCGAAATTATCTTGTTTTTCCTAAACAACACGTTGTAAGTCGAAAAGCTTTCATGTTGCGTGTATGTCTAAGTGTGTAGCCTCAAAAGAGAAGGCACAGGACAGTTTTCTCTCGAAAGGATATGTAAGAATACCACTTCATAAGGAAATACAGTTTTGCAGAGTAAAGACATATACGTACGCATTGGAAACTCTTTACGAGAAGAAATAACGCATAGTACAAAATTAGCTTGTATCTCCAAAACTACACGTTGTATCTCGAAAAGAATTGTTGTGGCGTGTACGTCTTAACATGTAGCATCTAAAGAGAACCAAAAGGAGAATTTTCTTTTGTCAAAATTTTTCAGAAAATCACGTTTTAAGGAAATCCCGCATCGTGCGAAATTATCTTGTTTTTCCTAAACAAAACGTTGTAAGTCGAAAAGCTTTCATGTTGCGTGTATGTCTACGTGTGTAGCCTCAAAAGAGAAGGCACAGGACAGTTTTCTCTCGAAAGGATATGTAAGAATACCACTTCATAAGGAAATACAGTTTTGCAGAGTAAAGACATATACGTACGCATTGGAAACTCTTTACGAGAAGAAATAACGCATAGTACAAAATTAGCTTGTATCTCCAAAACTACACGTTGTATCTCGAAAAGAATTGTTGTGGCGTGTACGTCTTAACATGTAGCATCTAAAGAGAACCAAAAGGAGAATTTTCTTTCGTCAAAATTTTTCAGAAAATCACGTTTTAAGGAAATCCCGCATCGTGCGAAATTATCTTGTTTTTCCTAAACAACACGTTGTAAGTCGAAAAGCTTTCATGTTGCGTGTATGTCTAAGTGTGTAGCCTCAAAAGAGAAGGCACAGGACAGTTTTCTCTCGAAAGGATATGTAAGAATACCACTTCATAAGGAAATACAGTTTTGCAGAGTAAAGACATATACGTACGCATTGGAAACTCTTTACGAGAAGAAATAACGCATAGTACAAAATTAGCTTGTATCTCCAAAACTACACGTTGTATCTCGAAAAGAATTGTTGTGGCGTGTACGTCTTAACATGTAGCATCTAAAGAGAACCAAAAGGAGAATTTTCTTTCGTCAAAATTTTTCAGAAAATCACGTTTTAAGGAAATCCCGCATCGTGCGAAATTATCTTGTTTTTCCTAAACAACACGTTGTAAGTCGAAAAGCTTTCATGTTGCGTGTATGTCTAAGTGTGTAGCCTCAAAAGAGAAGGCACAGGACAGTTTTCTCTCGAAAGGATATGTAAGAATACCACTTCATAAGGAAATACAGTTTTGCAGAGTAAAGACATATACGTACGCATTGGAAACTCTTTACGAGAAGAAATAACGCAGAGTACAAAATTAGCTTGTATCTCCAAAACTACACGTTGTATCTCGAAAAGAATTGTTGTGGCGTGTACGTCTTAACATGTAGCATCTAAAGAGAACCAAAAGGAGAATTTTCTTTCGTCAAAATTTTTCAGAAAATCACGTTTTAAGGAAATCCCGCATCGTGCGAAATTATCTTGTTTTTCCTAAACAACAGGTTGTAAGTCGAAAAGCTTTCATGTTGCGTGTATGTCTACGTGTGTAGCCTCAAAAGAGAAGGCACAGGACAGTTTTCTCTCGAAAGGATATGTAAGAATACCACTTCATAAGGAAATACAGTTTTGCAGAGTAAAGACATATACGTACGCATTGGAAACTCTTTACGAGAAGAAATAACGCATAGTACAAAATTAGCTTGTATCTCCAAAACTACACGTTGTATCTCGAAAAGAATTGTTGTGGCGTGTACGTCTTAACATGTAGCATCTAAAGAGAACCAAAAGGAGAATTTTCTTTCGTCAAAATTTTTCAGAAAATCACGTTTTAAGGAAATCCCGCATCGTGCGAAATTATCTTGTTTTTCCTAAACAACACGTTGTAAGTCGAAAAGCTTTCATGTTGCGTGTATGTCTAAGTGTGTAGCCTCAAAAGAGAAGGCACAGGACAGTTTTCTCTCGAAAGGATATGTAAGAATACCACTTCATAAGAAAATACAGTTTTGCAGAGTAAAGGCATATACGTACGCATTGGAAACTCTTTACGAGAAGAAATAACGCATAGTACAAAATTAGCTTGTATCTCCAAAACTACACGTTGTATCTCGAAAAGAATTGTTGTGGCATGTACGTCTTAACATGTAGCATCTAAGGAGAATGAAAAGCAGAATTTTCTTTCGTCAAAATTTTTCAGAAAATCACGTTTTAAGGAAATCCCGCATCGTGCGAAATTATCTTGTTTTTCCTAAACAACACGTTGTAAGTCGAAAAGCTTTCATGTTGCGTGTATGTCTAAGTGTGTAGCCTCAAAAGAGAAGGCACAGGACAGTTTTCTCTCGAAAGGATATGTAAGAATACCACTTCATAAGGAAATACAGTTTTGCAGAGTAAAGACATATACGTACGCATTGGAAACTCTTTACGAGAAGAAATAACGCATAGTACAAAATTAGCTTGTATCTCCAAAACTACACGTTGTATCTCGAAAAGAATTGTTGTGGCGTGTACGTCTTAACATGTAGCATCTAAAGAGAACCAAAAGGAGAATTTTCTTTCGTCAAAATTTTTCAGAAAATCACGTTTTAAGGAAATCCCGCATCGTGCGAAATTATCTTGTTTTTCCTAAACAACACGTTGTAAGTCGAAAAGCTTTCATGTTGCGTGTATGTCTAAGTGTGTAGCCTCAAAAGAGAAGGCACAGGACAGTTTTCTCTCGAAAGGATATGTAAGAATACCACTTCATAAGGAAATACAGTTTTGCAGAGTAAAGACATATACGTACGCATTGGAAACTCTTTACGAGAAGAAATAACGCATAGTACAAAATTAGCTTGTATCTCCAAAACTACACGTTGTATCTCGAAAAGAATTGTTGTGGCGTGTACGTCTTAACATGTAGCATCTAAAGAGAACCAAAAGGAGAATTTTCTTTCGTCAAAATTTTTCAGAAAATCACGTTTTAAGGAAATCCCGCATCGTGCGAAATTATCTTGTTTTTCCTAAACAACACGTTGTAAGTCGAAAAGCTTTCATGTTGCGTGTATGTCTAAGTGTGTAGCCTCAAAAGAGAAGGCACAGGACAGTTTTCTCTCGAAAGGATATGTAAGAATACCACTTCATAAGGAAATACAGTTTTGCAGAGTAAAGACATATACGTACGCATTGGAAACTCTTTACGAGAAGAAATAACGCATAGTACAAAATTAGCTTGTATCTCCAAAACTACACGTTGTATCTCGAAAAGAATTGTTGTGGCGTGTACGTCTTAACATGTAGCATCTAAAGAGAACCAAAAGGAGAATTTTCTTTCGTCAAAATTTTTCAGAAAATCACGTTTTAAGGAAATCCCGCATCGTGCGAAATTATCTTGTTTTTCCTAAACAACACGTTGTAAGTCGAAAAGCTTTCATGTTGCGTGTATGTCTAAGTGTGTAGCCTCAAAAGAGAAGGCACAGGACAGTTTTCTCTCGAAAGGATATGTAAGAATACCACTTCATAAGGAAATACAGTTTTGCAGAGTAAAGACATATACGTACGCATTGGAAACTCTTTACGAGAAGAAATAACGCATAGTACAAAATTAGCTTGTATCTCCAAAACTACACGTTGTATCTCGAAAAGAATTGTTGTGGCGTGTACGTCTTAACATGTAGCATCTAAAGAGAACCAAAAGGAGAATTTTCTTTCGTCAAAATTTTTCAGAAAATCACGTTTTAAGGAAATCCCGCATCGTGCGAAATTATCTTGTTTTTCCTAAACAACACGTTGTAAGTCGAAAAGCTTTCATGTTGCGTGTATGTCTAAGTGTGTAGCCTCAAAAGAGAAGGCACAGGACAGTTTTCTCTCGAAAGGATATGTAAGAATACCACTTCATAAGGAAATACAGTTTTGCAGAGTAAAGACATATACGTACGCATTGGAAACTCTTTACGAGAAGAAATAACGCATAGTACAAAATTAGCTTGTATCTCCAAAACTACACGTTGTATCTCGAAAAGAATTGTTGTGGCGTGTACGTCTTAACATGTAGCATCTAAAGAGAACCAAAAGGAGAATTTTCTTTCGTCAAAATTTTTCAGAAAATCACGTTTTAAGGAAATCCCGCATCGTGCGAAATTATCTTGTTTTTCCTAAACAACACGTTGTAAGTCGAAAAGCTTTCATGTTGCGTGTATGTCTAAGTGTGTAGCCTCAAAAGAGAAGGCACAGGACAGTTTTCTCTCGAAAGGATATGTAAGAATACCACTTCATAAGGAAATACAGTTTTGCAGAGTAAAGACATATACGTACGCATTGGAAACTCTTTACGAGAAGAAATAACGCATAGTACAAAATTAGCTTGTATCTCCAAAACTACACGTTGTATCTCGAAAAGAATTGTTGTGGCGTGTACGTCTTAACATGTAGCATCTAAAGAGAACCAAAAGGAGAATTTTCTTTCGTCAAAATTTTTCAGAAAATCACGTTTTAAGGAAATCCCGCATCGTGCGAAATTATCTTGTTTTTCCTAAACAACACGTTGTAAGTCGAAAAGCTTTCATGTTGCGTGTATGTCTAAGTGTGTAGCCTCAAAAGAGAAGGCACAGGACAGTTTTCTCTCGAAAGGATATGTAAGAATACCACTTCATAAGGAAATACAGTTTTGCAGAGTAAAGACATATACGTACGCATTGGAAACTCTTTACGAGAAGAAATAACGCATAGTACAAAATTAGCTTGTATCTCCAAAACTACACGTTGTATCTCGAAAAGAATTGTTGTGGCGTGTACGTCTTAACATGTAGCATCTAAAGAGAACCAAAAGGAGAATTTTCTTTCGTCAAAATTTTTCAGAAAATCACGTTTTAAGGAAATCCCGCATCGTGCGAAATTATCTTGTTTTTCCTAAACAACACGTTGTAAGTCGAAAAGCTTTCATGTTGCGTGTATGTCTAAGTGTGTAGCCTCAAAAGAGAAGGCACAGGACAGTTTTCTCTCGAAAGGATATGTAAGAATACCACTTCATAAGGAAATACAGTTTTGCAGAGTAAAGACATATACGTACGCATTGGAAACTCTTTACGAGAAGAAATAACGCATAGTACAAAATTAGCTTGTATCTCCAAAACTACACGTTGTATCTCGAAAAGAATTGTTGTGGCGTGTACGTCTTAACATGTAGCATCTAAAGAGAACCAAAAGGAGAATTTTCTTTCGTCAAAATTTTTCAGAAAATCACGTTTTAAGGAAATCCCGCATCGTGCGAAATTATCTTGTTTTTCCTAAACAACACGTTGTAAGTCGAAAAGCTTTCATGTTGCGTGTATGTCTAAGTGTGTAGCCTCAAAAGAGAAGGCACAGGACAGTTTTCTCTCGAAAGGATATGTAAGAATACCACTTCATAAGGAAATACAGTTTTGCAGAGTAAAGACATATACGTACGCATTGGAAACTCTTTACGAGAAGAAATAACGCATAGTACAAAATTAGCTTGTATCTCCAAAACTACACGTTGTATCTCGAAAAGAATTGTTGTGGCGTGTACGTCTTAACATGTAGCATCTAAAGAGAACCAAAAGGAGAATTTTCTTTCGTCAAAATTTTTCAGAAAATCACGTTTTAAGGAAATCCCGCATCGTGCGAAATTATCTTGTTTTTCCTAAACAACACGTTGTAAGTCGAAAAGCTTTCATGTTGCGTGTATGTCTACGTGTGTAGCCTCAAAAGAGAAGGCACAGGACAGTTTTCTCTCGAAAGGATATGTAAGAATACCACTTCATAAGGAAATACAGTTTTGCAGAGTAAAGACATATACGTACGCATTGGAAACTCTTTACGAGAAGAAATAACGCATAGTACAAAATTAGCTTGTATCTCCAAAACTACACGTTGTATCTCGAAAAGAATTGTTGTGGCGTGTACGTCTTAACATGTAGCATGTAAAGAGAACCAAAAGGAGAATTTTCTTTCGTCAAAATTTTTCAGAAAATCACGTTTTAAGGAAATCCCGCATCGTGCGAAATTATCTTGTTTTTCCTAAACAACACGTTGTAAGTCGAAAAGCTTTCATGTTGCGTGTATGTCTAAGTGTGTAGCCTCAAAAGAGAAGGCACAGGACAGTTTTCTCTCGAAAGGATATGTAAGAATACCACTTCATAAGGAAATACAGTTTTGCAGAGTAAAGACATATACGTACGCATTGGAAACTCTTTACGAGAAGAAATAACGCATAGTACAAAATTAGCTTGTATCTCCAAAACTACACGTTGTATCTCGAAAAGAATTGTTGTGGCGTGTACGTCTTAACATGTAGCATCTAAAGAGAACCAAAAGGAGAATTTTCTTTCGTCAAAATTTTTCAGAAAATCACGTTTTAAGGAAATCCCGCATCGTGCGAAATTATCTTGTTTTTCCTAAACAACACGTTGTAAGTCGAAAAGCTTTCATGTTGCGTGTATGTCTAAGTGTGTAGCCTCAAAAGAGAAGGCACAGGACAGTTTTCTCTCGAAAGGATATGTAAGAATACCACTTCATAAGGAAATACAGTTTTGCAGAGTAAAGACATATACGTACGCATTGGAAACTCTTTACAAGAAGAAATAACGCATAGTACAAAATTAGCTTGTATCTCCAAAACTACACGTTGTATCTCGAAAAGAATTGTTGTGGCGTGTACGTCTTAACATGTAGCATCTAAAGAGAACCAAAAGGAGAATTTTCTTTCGTCAAAATTTTTCAGAAAATCACGTTTTAAGGAAATCCCGCATCGTGCGAAATTATCTTGTTTTTCCTAAACAACACGTTGTAAGTCGAAAAGCTTTCATGTTGCGTGTATGTCTAAGTGTGTAGCCTCAAAAGAGAAGGCACAGGACAGTTTTCTCTCGAAAGGATATGTAAGAATACCACTTCATAAGAAAATACAGTTTTGCAGAGTAAAGGCATATACGTACGCATTGGAAACTCTTTACGAGAAGAAATAACGCATAGTACAAAATTAGCTTGTATCTCCAAAACTACACGTTGTATCTCGAAAAGAATTGTTGTGGCATGTACGTCTTAACATGTAGCATCTAAGGAGAATGAAAAGCAGAATTTTCTTTCGTCAAAATTTTTCAGAAAATCACGTTTTAAGGAAATCCCGCATCGTGCGAAATTATCTTGTTTTTCCTAAACAACACGTTGTAAGTCGAAAAGCTTTCATGTTGCGTGTATGTCTAAGTGTGTAGCCTCAAAAGAGAAGGCACAGGACAGTTTTCTCTCGAAAGGATATGTAAGAATACCACTTCATAAGGAAATACAGTTTTGCAGAGTAAAGACATATACGTACGCATTGGAAACTCTTTACGAGAAGAAATAACGCATAGTACAAAATTAGCTTGTATCTCCAAAACTACACGTTGTATCTCGAAAAGAATTGTTGTGGCGTGTACGTCTTAACATGTAGCATCTAAAGAGAACCAAAAGGAGAATTTTCTTTCGTCAAAATTTTTCAGAAAATCACGTTTTAAGGAAATCCCGCATCGTGCGAAATTATCTTGTTTTTCCTAAACAACACGTTGTAAGTCGAAAAGCTTTCATGTTGCGTGTATGTCTAAGTGTGTAGCCTCAAAAGAGAAGGCACAGGACAGTTTTCTCTCGAAAGGATATGTAAGAATACCACTTCATAAGGAAATACAGTTTTGCAGAGTAAAGACATATACGTACGCATTGGAAACTCTTTACGAGAAGAAATAACGCATAGTACAAAATTAGCTTGTATCTCCAAAACTACACGTTGTATCTCGAAAAGAATTGTTGTGGCGTGTACGTCTTAACATGTAGCATCTAAAGAGAACCAAAAGGAGAATTTTCTTTCGTCAAAATTTTTCAGAAAATCACGTTTTAAGGAAATCCCGCATCGTGCGAAATTATCTTGTTTTTCCTAAACAACACGTTGTAAGTCGAAAAGCTTTCATGTTGCGTGTATGTCTAAGTGTGTAGCCTCAAAAGAGAAGGCACAGGACAGTTTTCTCTCGAAAGGATATGTAAGAATACCACTTCATAAGGAAATACAGTTTTGCAGAGTAAAGACATATACGTACGCATTGGAAACTCTTTACGAGAAGAAATAACGCATAGTACAAAATTAGCTTGTATCTCCAAAACTACACGTTGTATCTCGAAAAGAATTGTTGTGGCGTGTACGTCTTAACATGTAGCATCTAAAGAGAACCAAAAGGAGAATTTTCTTTCGTCAAAATTTTTCAGAAAATCACGTTTTAAGGAAATCCCGCATCGTGCGAAATTATCTTGTTTTTCCTAAACAACACGTTGTAAGTCGAAAAGCTTTCATGTTGCGTGTATGTCTAAGTGTGTAGCCTCAAAAGAGAAGGCACAGGACAGTTTTCTCTCGAAAGGATATGTAAGAATACCACTTCATAAGGAAATACAGTTTTGCAGAGTAAAGACATATACGTACGCATTGGAAACTCTTTACGAGAAGAAATAACGCATAGTACAAAATTAGCTTGTATCTCCAAAACTACACGTTGTATCTCGAAAAGAATTGTTGTGGCGTGTACGTCTTAACATGTAGCATCTAAAGAGAACCAAAAGGAGAATTTTCTTTCGTCAAAATTTTTCAGAAAATCACGTTTTAAGGAAATCCCGCATCGTGCGAAATTATCTTGTTTTTCCTAAACAACACGTTGTAAGTCGAAAAGCTTTCATGTTGCGTGTATGTCTAAGTGTGTAGCCTCAAAAGAGAAGGCACAGGACAGTTTTCTCTCGAAAGGATATGTAAGAATACCACTTCCTAAGGAAATACAGTTTTGCAGAGTAAAGACATATACGTACGCATTGGAAACTCTTTACGAGAAGAAATAAGGCATAGTACAAAATTAGCTTGTATCTCCAAAACTACACGTTGTATCTCGAAAAGAATTGTTGTGGCGTGTACGTCTTAACATGTAGCATCTAAAGAGAACCAAAAGGAGAATTTTCTTTCGTCAAAATTTTTCAGAAAATCACGTTTTAAGGAAATCCCGCATCGTGCGAAATTATCTTGTTTTTCCTAAACAACACGTTGTAAGTCGAAAAGCTTTCATGTTGCGTGTATGTCTAAGTGTGTAGCCTCAAAAGAGAAGGCACAGGACAGTTTTCTCTCGAAAGGATATGTAAGAATACCACTTCATAAGGAAATACAGTTTTGCAGAGTAAAGAAATATACGTACGCATTGGAAACTCTTTACGAGAAGAAATAACGCATAGTACAAAATTAGCTTGTATCTCCAAAATTACACGTTGTATCTCGAAAAGAATTGTTGTGGCGTGTACGTCTTAACATGTAGCATCTAAAGAGAACCAAAAGGAGAATTTTCTTTCGTCAAAATTTTTCAGAAAATCACGTTTTAAGGAAATCCCGCATCGTGCGAAATTATCTTGTTTTTCCTAAACAACACGTTGTAAGTCGAAAAGCTTTCATGTTGCGTGTATGTCTAAGTGTGTAGCCTCAAAAGAGAAGGCACAGGACAGTTTTCTCTCGAAAGGATATGTAAGAATACCACTTCATAAGGAAATACAGTTTTGCAGAGTAAAGACATATACGTACGCATTGGAAACTCTTTAGGAGAAGAAATAACGCATAGTACAAAATTAGCTTGTATCTCCAAAACTACACGTTGTATCTCGAAAAGAATTGTTGTGGCGTGTACGTCTTAACATGTAGCATCTAAAGAGAACCAAAAGGAGAATTTTCTTTCGTCAAAATTTTTCAGAAAATCACGTTTTAAGGAAATCCCGCATCGTGCGAAATTATCTTGTTTTTCCTAAACAAAACGTTGTAAGTCGAAAAGCTTTCATGTTGCGTGTATGTCTACGTGTGTAGCCTCAAAAGAGAAGGCACAGGACAGTTTTCTCTCGAAAGGATATGTAAGAATACCACTTCATAAGGAAATACAGTTTTGCAGAGTAAAGACATATACGTACGCATTGGAAACTCTTTACGAGAAGAAATAACGCATAGTACAAAATTAGCTTGTATCTCCAAAACTACACGTTGTATCTCGAAAAGAATTGTTGTGGCGTGTACGTCTTAACATGTAGCATCTAAAGAGAACCAAAAGGAGAATTTTCTTTCGTCAAAATTTTTCAGAAAATCACGTTTTAAGGAAATCCCGCATCGTGCGAAATTATCTTGTTTTTCCTAAACAACACGTTGTAAGTCGAAAAGCTTTCATGTTGCGTGTATGTCTAAGTGTGTAGCCTCAAAAGAGAAGGCACAGGACAGTTTTCTCTCGAAAGGATATGTAAGAATACCACTTCATAAGGAAATACAGTTTTGCAGAGTAAAGACATATACGTACGCATTGGAAACTCTTTACGAGAAGAAATAACGCATAGTACAAAATTAGCTTGTATCTCCAAAACTACACGTTGTATCTCGAAAAGAATTGTTGTGGCGTGTACGTCTTAACATGTAGCATCTAAAGAGAACCAAAAGGAGAATTTTCTTTCGTCAAAATTTTTCAGAAAATCACGTTTTAAGGAAATCCCGCATCGTGCGAAATTATCTTGTTTTTCCTAAACAACACGTTGTAAGTCGAAAAGCTTTCATGTTGCGTGTATGTCTAAGTGTGTAGCCTCAAAAGAGAAGGCACAGGACAGTTTTCTCTCGAAAGGATATGTAAGAATACCACTTCATAAGGAAATACAGTTTTGCAGAGTAAAGACATATACGTACGCATTGGAAACTCTTTACGAGAAGAAATAACGCATAGTACAAAATTAGCTTGTATCTCCAAAACTACACGTTGTATCTCGAAAAGAATTGTTGTGGCGTGTACGTCTTAACATGTAGCATCTAAAGAGAACCAAAAGGAGAATTTTCTTTCGTCAAAATTTTTCAGAAAATCACGTTTTAAGGAAATCCCGCATCGTGCGAAATTATCTTGTTTTTCCTAAACAACACGTTGTAAGTCGAAAAGCTTTCATGTTGCGTGTATGTCTAAGTGTGTAGCCTCAAAAGAGAAGGCACAGGACAGTTTTCTCTCGAAAGGATATGTAAGAATACCACTTCATAAGGAAATACAGTTTTGCAGAGTAAAGACATATACGTACGCATTGGAAACTCTTTACGAGAAGAAATAACGCATAGTACAAAATTAGCTTGTATCTCCAAAACTACACGTTGTATCTCGAAAAGAATTGTTGTGGCGTGTACGTCTTAACATGTAGCATCTAAAGAGAACCAAAAGGAGAATTTTCTTTCGTCAAAATTTTTCAGAAAATCACGTTTTAAGGAAATCCCGCATCGTGCGAAATTATCTTGTTTTTCCTAAACAACACGTTGTAAGTCGAAAAGCTTTCATGTTGCGTGTATGTCTAAGTGTGTAGCCTCAAAAGAGAAGGCACAGGACAGTTTTCTCTCGAAAGGATATGTAAGAATACCACTTCATAAGGAAATACAGTTTTGCAGAGTAAAGACATATACGTACGCATTGGAAACTCTTTACGAGAAGAAATAACGCATAGTACAAAATTAGCTTGTATCTCCAAAACTACACGTTGTATCTCGAAAAGAATTGTTGTGGCGTGTACGTCTTAACATGTAGCATCTAAAGAGAACCAAAAGGAGAATTTTCTTTCGTCAAAATTTTTCAGAAAATCACGTTTTAAGGAAATCCCGCATCGTGCGAAATTATCTTGTTTTTCCTAAACAACACGTTGTAAGTCGAAAAGCTTTCATGTTGCGTGTATGTCTAAGTGTGTAGCCTCAAAAGAGAAGGCACAGGACAGTTTTCTCTCGAAAGGATATGTAAGAATACCACTTCATAAGGAAATACAGTTTTGCAGAGTAAAGACATATACGTACGCATTGGAAACTCTTTACGAGAAGAAATAACGCATAGTACAAAATTAGCTTGTATCTCCAAAACTACACGTTGTATCTCGAAAAGAATTGTTGTGGCGTGTACGTCTTAACATGTAGCATCTAAAGAGAACCAAAAGGAGAATTTTCTTTCGTCAAAATTTTTCAGAAAATCACGTTTTAAGGAAATCCCGCATCGTGCGAAATTATCTTGTTTTTCCTAAACAACAGGTTGTAAGTCGAAAAGCTTTCATGTTGCGTGTATGTCTAAGTGTGTAGCCTCAAAAGAGAAGGCACAGGACAGTTTTCTCTCGAAAGGATATGTAAGAATACCACTTCCTAAGGAAATACAGTTTTGCAGAGTAAAGACATATACGTACGCATTGGAAACTCTTTACGAGAAGAAATAAGGCATAGTACAAAATTAGCTTGTATCTCCAAAACTACACGTTGTATCTCGAAAAGAATTGTTGTGGCGTGTACGTCTTAACATGTAGCATCTAAAGAGAACCAAAAGGAGAATTTTCTTTCGTCAAAATTTTTCAGAAAATCACGTTTTAAGGAAATCCCGCATCGTGCGAAATTATCTTGTTTTTCCTAAACAACACGTTGTAAGTCGAAAAGCTTTCATGTTGCGTGTATGTCTAAGTGTGTAGCCTCAAAAGAGAAGGCACAGGACAGTTTTCTCTCGAAAGGATATGTAAGAATACCACTTCATAAGGAAATACAGTTTTGCAGAGTAAAGACATATACGTACGCATTGGAAACTCTTTACGAGAAGAAATAACGCATAGTACAAAATTAGCTTGTATCTCCAAAATTACACGTTGTATCTCGAAAAGAATTGTTGTGGCGTGTACGTCTTAACATGTAGCATCTAAAGAGAACCAAAAGGAGAATTTTCTTTCGTCAAAATTTTTCAGAAAATCACGTTTTAAGGAAATCCCGCATCGTGCGAAATTATCTTGTTTTTCCTAAACAACACGTTGTAAGTCGAAAAGCTTTCATGTTGCGTGTATGTCTAAGTGTGTAGCCTCAAAAGAGAAGGCACAGGACAGTTTTCTCTCGAAAGGATATGTAAGAATACCACTTCATAAGGAAATACAGTTTTGCAGAGTAAAGACATATACGTACGCATTGGAAACTCTTTACGAGAAGAAATAACGCATAGTACAAAATTAGCTTGTATCTCCAAAACTACACGTTGTATCTCGAAAAGAATTGTTGTGGCGTGTACGTCTTAACATGTAGCATGTAAAGAGAACCAAAAGGAGAATTTTCTTTCGTCAAAATTTTTCAGAAAATCACGTTTTAAGGAAATCCCGCATCGTGCGAAATTATCTTGTTTTTCCTAAACAACACGTTGTAAGTCGAAAAGCTTTCATGTTGCGTGTATGTCTAAGTGTGTAGCCTCAAAAGAGAAGGCACAGGACAGTTTTCTCTCGAAAGGATATGTAAGAATACCACTTCATAAGGAAATACAGTTTTGCAGAGTAAAGACATATACGTACGCATTGGAAACTCTTTACGAGAAGAAATAACGCATAGTACAAAATTAGCTTGTATCTCCAAAACTACACGTTGTATCTCGAAAAGAATTGTTGTGGCGTGTACGTCTTAACATGTAGCATCTAAAGAGAACCAAAAGGAGAATTTTCTTTCGTCAAAATTTTTCAGAAAATCACGTTTTAAGGAAATCCCGCATCGTGCGAAATTATCTTGTTTTTCCTAAACAACACGTTGTAAGTCGAAAAGCTTTCATGTTGCGTGTATGTCTAAGTGTGTAGCCTCAAAAGAGAAGGCACAGGACAGTTTTCTCTCGAAAGGATATGTAAGAATACCACTTCATAAGGAAATACAGTTTTGCAGAGTAAAGACATATACGTACGCATTGGAAACTCTTTACAAGAAGAAATAACGCATAGTACAAAATTAGCTTGTATCTCCAAAACTACACGTTGTATCTCGAAAAGAATTGTTGTGGCGTGTACGTCTTAACATGTAGCATCTAAAGAGAACCAAAAGGAGAATTTTCTTTCGTCAAAATTTTTCAGAAAATCACGTTTTAAGGAAATCCCGCATCGTGCGAAATTATCTTGTTTTTCCTAAACAACACGTTGTAAGTCGAAAAGCTTTCATGTTGCGTGTATGTCTAAGTGTGTAGCCTCAAAAGAGAAGGCACAGGACAGTTTTCTCTCGAAAGGATATGTAAGAATACCACTTCATAAGAAAATACAGTTTTGCAGAGTAAAGGCATATACGTACGCATTGGAAACTCTTTACGAGAAGAAATAACGCATAGTACAAAATTAGCTTGTATCTCCAAAACTACACGTTGTATCTCGAAAAGAATTGTTGTGGCATGTACGTCTTAACATGTAGCATCTAAGGAGAATGAAAAGCAGAATTTTCTTTCGTCAAAATTTTTCAGAAAATCACGTTTTAAGGAAATCCCGCATCGTGCGAAATTATCTTGTTTTTCCTAAACAACACGTTGTAAGTCGAAAAGCTTTCATGTTGCGTGTATGTCTAAGTGTGTAGCCTCAAAAGAGAAGGCACAGGACAGTTTTCTCTCGAAAGGATATGTAAGAATACCACTTCATAAGGAAATACAGTTTTGCAGAGTAAAGACATATACGTACGCATTGGAAACTCTTTACGAGAAGAAATAACGCATAGTACAAAATTAGCTTGTATCTCCAAAACTACACGTTGTATCTCGAAAAGAATTGTTGTGGCGTGTACGTCTTAACATGTAGCATCTAAAGAGAACCAAAAGGAGAATTTTCTTTCGTCAAAATTTTTCAGAAAATCACGTTTTAAGGAAATCCCGCATCGTGCGAAATTATCTTGTTTTTCCTAAACAACACGTTGTAAGTCGAAAAGCTTTCATGTTGCGTGTATGTCTAAGTGTGTAGCCTCAAAAGAGAAGGCACAGGACAGTTTTCTCTCGAAAGGATATGTAAGAATACCACTTCATAAGGAAATACAGTTTTGCAGAGTAAAGACATATACGTACGCATTGGAAACTCTTTACGAGAAGAAATAACGCATAGTACAAAATTAGCTTGTATCTCCAAAACTACACGTTGTATCTCGAAAAGAATTGTTGTGGCGTGTACGTCTTAACATGTAGCATCTAAAGAGAACCAAAAGGAGAATTTTCTTTCGTCAAAATTTTTCAGAAAATCACGTTTTAAGGAAATCCCGCATCGTGCGAAATTATCTTGTTTTTCCTAAACAACACGTTGTAAGTCGAAAAGCTTTCATGTTGCGTGTATGTCTAAGTGTGTAGCCTCAAAAGAGAAGGCACAGGACAGTTTTCTCTCGAAAGGATATGTAAGAATACCACTTCATAAGGAAATACAGTTTTGCAGAGTAAAGACATATACGTACGCATTGGAAACTCTTTACGAGAAGAAATAACGCATAGTACAAAATTAGCTTGTATCTCCAAAACTACACGTTGTATCTCGAAAAGAATTGTTGTGGCGTGTACGTCTTAACATGTAGCATCTAAAGAGAACCAAAAGGAGAATTTTCTTTCGTCAAAATTTTTCAGAAAATCACGTTTTAAGGAAATCCCGCATCGTGCGAAATTATCTTGTTTTTCCTAAACAACACGTTGTAAGTCGAAAAGCTTTCATGTTGCGTGTATGTCTAAGTGTGTAGCCTCAAAAGAGAAGGCACAGGACAGTTTTCTCTCGAAAGGATATGTAAGAATACCACTTCCTAAGGAAATACAGTTTTGCAGAGTAAAGACATATACGTACGCATTGGAAACTCTTTACGAGAAGAAATAAGGCATAGTACAAAATTAGCTTGTATCTCCAAAACTACACGTTGTATCTCGAAAAGAATTGTTGTGGCGTGTACGTCTTAACATGTAGCATCTAAAGAGAACCAAAAGGAGAATTTTCTTTCGTCAAAATTTTTCAGAAAATCACGTTTTAAGGAAATCCCGCATCGTGCGAAATTATCTTGTTTTTCCTAAACAACACGTTGTAAGTCGAAAAGCTTTCATGTTGCGTGTATGTCTAAGTGTGTAGCCTCAAAAGAGAAGGCACAGGACAGTTTTCTCTCGAAAGGATATGTAAGAATACCACTTCATAAGGAAATACAGTTTTGCAGAGTAAAGAAATATACGTACGCATTGGAAACTCTTTACGAGAAGAAATAACGCATAGTACAAAATTAGCTTGTATCTCCAAAATTACACGTTGTATCTCGAAAAGAATTGTTGTGGCGTGTACGTCTTAACATGTAGCATCTAAAGAGAACCAAAAGGAGAATTTTCTTTCGTCAAAATTTTTCAGAAAATCACGTTTTAAGGAAATCCCGCATCGTGCGAAATTATCTTGTTTTTCCTAAACAACACGTTGTAAGTCGAAAAGCTTTCATGTTGCGTGTATGTCTAAGTGTGTAGCCTCAAAAGAGAAGGCACAGGACAGTTTTCTCTCGAAAGGATATGTAAGAATACCACTTCATAAGGAAATACAGTTTTGCAGAGTAAAGACATATACGTACGCATTGGAAACTCTTTAGGAGAAGAAATAACGCATAGTACAAAATTAGCTTGTATCTCCAAAACTACACGTTGTATCTCGAAAAGAATTGTTGTGGCGTGTACGTCTTAACATGTAGCATCTAAAGAGAACCAAAAGGAGAATTTTCTTTCGTCAAAATTTTTCAGAAAATCACGTTTTAAGGAAATCCCGCATCGTGCGAAATTATCTTGTTTTTCCTAAACAAAACGTTGTAAGTCGAAAAGCTTTCATGTTGCGTGTATGTCTACGTGTGTAGCCTCAAAAGAGAAGGCACAGGACAGTTTTCTCTCGAAAGGATATGTAAGAATACCACTTCATAAGGAAATACAGTTTTGCAGAGTAAAGACATATACGTACGCATTGGAAACTCTTTACGAGAAGAAATAACGCATAGTACAAAATTAGCTTGTATCTCCAAAACTACACGTTGTATCTCGAAAAGAATTGTTGTGGCGTGTACGTCTTAACATGTAGCATCTAAAGAGAACCAAAAGGAGAATTTTCTTTCGTCAAAATTTTTCAGAAAATCACGTTTTAAGGAAATCCCGCATCGTGCGAAATTATCTTGTTTTTCCTAAACAACACGTTGTAAGTCGAAAAGCTTTCATGTTGCGTGTATGTCTAAGTGTGTAGCCTCAAAAGAGAAGGCACAGGACAGTTTTCTCTCGAAAGGATATGTAAGAATACCACTTCATAAGGAAATACAGTTTTGCAGAGTAAAGACATATACGTACGCATTGGAAACTCTTTACGAGAAGAAATAACGCATAGTACAAAATTAGCTTGTATCTCCAAAACTACACGTTGTATCTCGAAAAGAATTGTTGTGGCGTGTACGTCTTAACATGTAGCATCTAAAGAGAACCAAAAGGAGAATTTTCTTTCGTCAAAATTTTTCAGAAAATCACGTTTTAAGGAAATCCCGCATCGTGCGAAATTATCTTGTTTTTCCTAAACAACACGTTGTAAGTCGAAAAGCTTTCATGTTGCGTGTATGTCTAAGTGTGTAGCCTCAAAAGAGAAGGCACAGGACAGTTTTCTCTCGAAAGGATATGTAAGAATACCACTTCATAAGGAAATACAGTTTTGCAGAGTAAAGACATATACGTACGCATTGGAAACTCTTTACGAGAAGAAATAACGCATAGTACAAAATTAGCTTGTATCTCCAAAACTACACGTTGTATCTCGAAAAGAATTGTTGTGGCGTGTACGTCTTAACATGTAGCATCTAAAGAGAACCAAAAGGAGAATTTTCTTTCGTCAAAATTTTTCAGAAAATCACGTTTTAAGGAAATCCCGCATCGTGCGAAATTATCTTGTTTTTCCTAAACAACACGTTGTAAGTCGAAAAGCTTTCATGTTGCGTGTATGTCTAAGTGTGTAGCCTCAAAAGAGAAGGCACAGGACAGTTTTCTCTCGAAAGGATATGTAAGAATACCACTTCATAAGGAAATACAGTTTTGCAGAGTAAAGACATATACGTACGCATTGGAAACTCTTTACGAGAAGAAATAACGCATAGTACAAAATTAGCTTGTATCTCCAAAACTACACGTTGTATCTCGAAAAGAATTGTTGTGGCGTGTACGTCTTAACATGTAGCATCTAAAGAGAACCAAAAGGAGAATTTTCTTTCGTCAAAATTTTTCAGAAAATCACGTTTTAAGGAAATCCCGCATCGTGCGAAATTATCTTGTTTTTCCTAAACAACACGTTGTAAGTCGAAAAGCTTTCATGTTGCGTGTATGTCTAAGTGTGTAGCCTCAAAAGAGAAGGCACAGGACAGTTTTCTCTCGAAAGGATATGTAAGAATACCACTTCCTAAGGAAATACAGTTTTGCAGAGTAAAGACATATACGTACGCATTGGAAACTCTTTACGAGAAGAAATAACGCATAGTACAAAATTAGCTTGTATCTCCAAAACTACACGTTGTATCTCGAAAAGAATTGTTGTGGCGTGTACGTCTTAACATGTAGCATCTAAAGAGAACCAAAAGGAGAATTTTCTTTCGTCAAAATTTTTCAGAAAATCACGTTTTAAGGAAATCCCGCATCGTGCGAAATTATCTTGTTTTTCCTAAACAACACGTTGTAAGTCGAAAAGCTTTCATGTTGCGTGTATGTCTAAGTGTGTAGCCTCAAAAGAGAAGGCACAGGACAGTTTTCTCTCGAAAGGATATGTAAGAATACCACTTCATAAGGAAATACAGTTTTGCAGAGTAAAGACATATACGTACGCATTGGAAACTCTTTACGAGAAGAAATAACGCATAGTACAAAATTAGCTTGTATCTCCAAAACTACACGTTGTATCTCGAAAAGAATTGTTGTGGCGTGTACGTCTTAACATGTAGCATCTAAAGAGAACCAAAAGGAGAATTTTCTTTCGTCAAAATTTTTCAGAAAATCACGTTTTAAGGAAATCCCGCATCGTGCGAAATTATCTTGTTTTTCCTAAACAACAGGTTGTAAGTCGAAAAGCTTTCATGTTGCGTGTATGTCTAAGTGTGTAGCCTCAAAAGAGAAGGCACAGGACAGTTTTCTCTCGAAAGGATATGTAAGAATACCACTTCCTAAGGAAATACAGTTTTGCAGAGTAAAGACATATACGTACGCATTGGAAACTCTTTACGAGAAGAAATAAGGCATAGTACAAAATTAGCTTGTATCTCCAAAACTACACGTTGTATCTCGAAAAGAATTGTTGTGGCGTGTACGTCTTAACATGTAGCATCTAAAGAGAACCAAAAGGAGAATTTTCTTTCGTCAAAATTTTTCAGAAAATCACGTTTTAAGGAAATCCCGCATCGTGCGAAATTATCTTGTTTTTCCTAAACAACACGTTGTAAGTCGAAAAGCTTTCATGTTGCGTGTATGTCTAAGTGTGTAGCCTCAAAAGAGAAGGCACAGGACAGTTTTCTCTCGAAAGGATATGTAAGAATACCACTTCATAAGGAAATACAGTTTTGCAGAGTAAAGAAATATACGTACGCATTGGAAACTCTTTACGAGAAGAAATAACGCATAGTACAAAATTAGCTTGTATCTCCAAAATTACACGTTGTATCTCGAAAAGAATTGTTGTGGCGTGTACGTCTTAACATGTAGCATCTAAAGAGAACCAAAAGGAGAATTTTCTTTCGTCAAAATTTTTCAGAAAATCACGTTTTAAGGAAATCCCGCATCGTGCGAAATTATCTTGTTTTTCCTAAACAACACGTTGTAAGTCGAAAAGCTTTCATGTTGCGTGTATGTCTAAGTGTGTAGCCTCAAAAGAGAAGGCACAGGACAGTTTTCTCTCGAAAGGATATGTAAGAATACCACTTCATAAGGAAATACAGTTTTGCAGAGTAAAGACATATACGTACGCATTGGAAACTCTTTAGGAGAAGAAATAACGCATAGTACAAAATTAGCTTGTATCTCCAAAACTACACGTTGTATCTCGAAAAGAATTGTTGTGGCGTGTACGTCTTAACATGTAGCATCTAAAGAGAACCAAAAGGAGAATTTTCTTTCGTCAAAATTTTTCAGAAAATCACGTTTTAAGGAAATCCCGCATCGTGCGAAATTATCTTGTTTTTCCTAAACAAAACGTTGTAAGTCGAAAAGCTTTCATGTTGCGTGTATGTCTACGTGTGTAGCCTCAAAAGAGAAGGCACAGGACAGTTTTCTCTCGAAAGGATATGTAAGAATACCACTTCATAAGGAAATACAGTTTTGCAGAGTAAAGACATATACGTACGCATTGGAAACTCTTTACGAGAAGAAATAACGCATAGTACAAAATTAGCTTGTATCTCCAAAACTACACGTTGTATCTCGAAAAGAATTGTTGTGGCGTGTACGTCTTAACATGTAGCATCTAAAGAGAACCAAAAGGAGAATTTTCTTTCGTCAAAATTTTTCAGAAAATCACGTTTTAAGGAAATCCCGCATCGTGCGAAATTATCTTGTTTTTCCTAAACAACACGTTGTAAGTCGAAAAGCTTTCATGTTGCGTGTATGTCTAAGTGTGTAGCCTCAAAAGAGAAGGCACAGGACAGTTTTCTCTCGAAAGGATATGTAAGAATACCACTTCATAAGGAAATACAGTTTTGCAGAGTAAAGACATATACGTACGCATTGGAAACTCTTTACGAGAAGAAATAACGCATAGTACAAAATTAGCTTGTATCTCCAAAACTACACGTTGTATCTCGAAAAGAATTGTTGTGGCGTGTACGTCTTAACATGTAGCATCTAAAGAGAACCAAAAGGAGAATTTTCTTTCGTCAAAATTTTTCAGAAAATCACGTTTTAAGGAAATCCCGCATCGTGCGAAATTATCTTGTTTTTCCTAAACAACACGTTGTAAGTCGAAAAGCTTTCATGTTGCGTGTATGTCTAAGTGTGTAGCCTCAAAAGAGAAGGCACAGGACAGTTTTCTCTCGAAAGGATATGTAAGAATACCACTTCATAAGGAAATACAGTTTTGCAGAGTAAAGACATATACGTACGCATTGGAAACTCTTTACGAGAAGAAATAACGCATAGTACAAAATTAGCTTGTATCTCCAAAACTACACGTTGTATCTCGAAAAGAATTGTTGTGGCGTGTACGTCTTAACATGTAGCATCTAAAGAGAACCAAAAGGAGAATTTTCTTTCGTCAAAATTTTTCAGAAAATCACGTTTTAAGGAAATCCCGCATCGTGCGAAATTATCTTGTTTTTCCTAAACAACACGTTGTAAGTCGAAAAGCTTTCATGTTGCGTGTATGTCTAAGTGTGTAGCCTCAAAAGAGAAGGCACAGGACAGTTTTCTCTCGAAAGGATATGTAAGAATACCACTTCCTAAGGAAATACAGTTTTGCAGAGTAAAGACATATACGTACGCATTGGAAACTCTTTACGAGAAGAAATAACGCATAGTACAAAATTAGCTTGTATCTCCAAAACTACACGTTGTATCTCGAAAAGAATTGTTGTGGCGTGTACGTCTTAACATGTAGCATCTAAAGAGAACCAAAAGGAGAATTTTCTTTCGTCAAAATTTTTCAGAAAATCACGTTTTAAGGAAATCCCGCATCGTGCGAAATTATCTTGTTTTTCCTAAACAACACGTTGTAAGTCGAAAAGCTTTCATGTTGCGTGTATGTCTAAGTGTGTAGCCTCAAAAGAGAAGGCACAGGACAGTTTTCTCTCGAAAGGATATGTAAGAATACCACTTCCTAAGGAAATACAGTTTTGCAGAGTAAAGTCATATACGTACGCATTGGAAACTCTTTACGAGAAGAAATAACGCATAGTACAAAATTAGCTTGTATCTCCAAAACTACACGTTGTATCTCGAAAAGAATTGTTGTGGCGTGTACGTCTTAACATGTAGCATCTAAAGAGAACCAAAAGGAGAATTTTCTTTCGTCAAAATTTTTCAGAAAATCACGTTTTAAGGAAATCCCGCATCGTGCGAAATTATCTTGTTTTTCCTAAACAACACGTTGTAAGTCGAAAAGCTTTCATGTTGCGTGTATGTCTAAGTGTGTAGCCTCAAAAGAGAAGGCACAGGACAGTTTTCTCTCGAAAGGATATGTAAGAATACCACTTCATAAGGAAATACAGTTTTGCAGAGTAAAGACATATACGTACGCATTGGAAACTCTTTACGAGAAGAAATAACGCATAGTACAAAATTAGCTTGTATCTCCAAAACTACACGTTGTATCTCGAAAAGAATTGTTGTGGCGTGTACGTCTTAACATGTAGCATCTAAAGAGAACCAAAAGGAGAATTTTCTTTCGTCAAAATTTTTCAGAAAATCACGTTTTAAGGAAATCCCGCATCGTGCGAAATTATCTTGTTTTTCCTAAACAACACGTTGTAAGTCGAAAAGCTTTCATGTTGCGTGTATGTCTAAGTGTGTAGCCTCAAAAGAGAAGGCACAGGACAGTTTTCTCTCGAAAGGATATGTAAGAATACCACTTCATAAGGAAATACAGTTTTGCAGAGTAAAGACATATACGTACGCATTGGAAACTCTTTACGAGAAGAAATAACGCATAGTACAAAATTAGCTTGTATCTCCAAAACTACACGTTGTATCTCGAAAAGAATTGTTGTGGCGTGTACGTCTTAACATGTAGCATCTAAAGAGAACCAAAAGGAGAATTTTCTTTCGTCAAAATTTTTCAGAAAATCACGTTTTAAGGAAATCCCGCATCGTGCGAAATTATCTTGTTTTTCCTAAACAACACGTTGTAAGTCGAAAAGCTTTCATTTTGCGTGTATGTCTAAGTGTTTAGCCTCAAAAGAGAAGGCACAGGACAGTTTTCTCTCGAAAGGATATGTAAGAATACCACTTCATAAGAAAATACAGTTTTGCAGAGTAAAGGCATATATGTACGCATTGGAAACTCTTTACGAGAAGAAATAACGCATAGTACAAAATTAGCTTGTATCTCCAAAACTACACGTTGTATCTCGAAAAGAATTGTTGTGGCGTGTACGTCTTAACATGTAGCATCTAAAGAGAACGAAAAGCAGAATTTTCTTTCGTCAAAATTTTTCAGAAAATCACGTTTTAAGGAAATCCCGCATCGTGCGAAATTATCTTGTTTTTCCTAAACAACACGTTGTAAGTTGAAAAGCTTTCATGTTGCGTGTATGTCTAAGTGTGTAGCCTCAAAAGAGAAGGCACAGGACAGTTTTCTCTCGAAAGGATATGTAAGAATACCACTTCATAAGGAAATACAGTTTTGCAGAGTAAAGACATATACGTACGCATTGGAAACTCTTTACGAGAAGAAATAACGCATAGTACAAAATTAGCTTGTATCTCCAAAACTACACGTTGTATCTCGAAAAGAATTGTTGTGGCGTGTACGTATTAACATGTAGCATCTAAAGAGAACCAAAAGGAGAATTTTCTTTCGTCAAAATTTTTCAGAAAATCACGTTTTAAGGAAATCCCGCATCGTGCGAAATTATCTTGTTTTTCCTAAACAACACGTTGTAAGTCGAAAAGCTTTCATGTTGCGTGTATGTCTAAGTGTGTAGCCTCAAAAGAGAAGGCACAGGACAGTTTTCTCTCGAAAGGATATGTAAGAATACCACTTCATAAGGAAATACAGTTTTGCAGAGTAAAGACATATACGTACGCATTGGAAACTCTTTACGAGAAGAAATAACGCATAGTACAAAATTAGCTTGTATCTCCAAAACTACACGTTGTATCTCGAAAAGAATTGTTGTGGCGTGTACGTCTTAACATGTAGCATCTAAAGAGAACCAAAAGGAGAATTTTCTTTCGTCAAAATTTTTCAGAAAATCACGTTTTAAGGAAATCCCGCATCGTGCGAAATTATCTTGTTTTTCCTAAACAACACGTTGTAAGTCGAAAAGCTTTCATGTTGCGTGTATTTCTAAGTGTGTAGCCTCAAAAGAGAAGGCACAGGACAGTTTTCTCTCGAAAGGATATGTAAGAATACCACTTCATAAGGAAATACAGTTTTGCAGAGTAAAGACATATACGTACGCATTGGAAACTCTTTACGAGAAGAAATAACGCATAGTACAAAATTAGCTTGTATCTCCAAAACTACACGTTGTATCTCGAAAAGAATTGTTGTGGCGTGTACGTCTTAACATGTAGCATCTAAAGAGAACCAAAAGGAGAATTTTCTTTCGTCAAAATTTTTCAGAAAATCACGTTTTAAGGAAATCCCGCATCGTGCGAAATTATCTTGTTTTTCCTAAACAACACGTTGTAAGTCGAAAAGCTTTCATGTTGCGTGTATGTCTAAGTGTGTAGCCTCAAAAGAGAAGGCACAGGACAGTTTTCTCTCGAAAGGATATGTAAGAATACCACTTCATAAGGAAATACAGTTTTGCAGAGTAAAGACATATACGTACGCATTGGAAACTCTTTACGAGAAGAAATAACGCATAGTACAAAATTAGCTTGTATCTCCAAAACTACACGTTGTATCTCGAAAAGAATTGTTGTGGCGTGTACGTCTTAACATGTAGCATCTAAAGAGAACCAAAAGGAGAATTTTCTTTCGTCAAAATTTTTCAGAAAATCACGTTTTAAGGAAATCCCGCATCGTGCGAAATTATCTTGTTTTTCCTAAACAACACGTTGTAAGTCGAAAAGCTTTCATGTTGCGTGTATGTCTAAGTGTGTAGCCTCAAAAGAGAAGGCACAGGACAGTTTTCTCTCGAAAGGATATGTAAGAATACCACTTCATAAGAAAATACAGTTTTGCAGAGTAAAGGCATATATGTACGCATTGGAAACTCTTTACGAGAAGAAATAACGCATAGTACAAAATTAGCTTGTATCTCCAAAACTACACGTTGTATCTCGAAAAGAATTGTTGTGGCGTGTACGTCTTAACATGTAGCATCTAAAGAGAACGAAAAGCAGAATTTTCTTTCGTCAAAATTTTTCAGAAAATCACGTTTTAAGGAAATCCCGCATCGTGCGAAATTATCTTGTTTTTCCTAAACAACACGTTGTAAGTCGAAAAGCTTTCATGTTGCGTGTATGTCTAAGTGTGTAGCCTCAAAAGAGAAGGCACAGGACAGTTTTCTCTCGAAAGGATATGTAAGAATACCACTTCATAAGGAAATACAGTTTTGCAGAGTAAAGACATATACGTACGCATTGGAAACTCTTTACGAGAAGAAATAACGCATAGTACAAAATTAGCTTGTATCTCCAAAACTACACGTTGTATCTCGAAAAGAATTGTTGTGGCGTGTACGTCTTAACATGTAGCATCTAAAGAGAACCAAAAGGAGAATTTTCTTTCGTCAAAATTTTTCAGAAAATCACGTTTTAAGGAAATCCCGCATCGTGCGAAATTATCTTGTTTTTCCTAAACAACACGTTGTAAGTCGAAAAGCTTTCATGTTGCGTGTATTTCTAAGTGTGTAGCCTCAAAAGAGAAGGCACAGGACAGTTTTCTCTCGAAAGGATATGTAAGAATACCACTTCATAAGGAAATACAGTTTTGCAGAGTAAAGACATATACGTACGCATTGGAAACTCTTTACGAGAAGAAATAACGCATAGTACAAAATTAGCTTGTATCTCCAAAACTACACGTTGTATCTCGAAAAGAATTGTTGTGGCGTGTACGTCTTAACATGTAGCATCTAAAGAGAACCAAAAGGAGAATTTTCTTTCGTCAAAATTTTTCAGAAAATCACGTTTTAAGGAAATCCCGCATCGTGCGAAATTATCTTGTTTTTCCTAAACAACACGTTGTAAGTCGAAAAGCTTTCATGTTGCGTGTATGTCTAAGTGTGTAGCCTCAAAAGAGAAGGCACAGGACAGTTTTCTCTCGAAAGGATATGTAAGAATACCACTTCATAAGGAAATACAGTTTTGCAGAGTAAAGACATATACGTACGCATTGGAAACTCTTTACGAGAAGAAATAACGCATAGTACAAAATTAGCTTGTATCTCCAAAACTACACGTTGTATCTCGAAAAGAATTGTTGTGGCGTGTACGTCTTAACATGTAGCATCTAAAGAGAACCAAAAGGAGAATTTTCTTTCGTCAAAATTTTTCAGAAAATCACGTTTTAAGGAAATCCCGCATCGTGCGAAATTATCTTGTTTTTCCTAAACAAAACGTTGTAAGTCGAAAAGCTTTCATGTTGCGTGTATGTCTACGTGTGTAGCCTCAAAAGAGAAGGCACAGGACAGTTTTCTCTCGAAAGGATATGTAAGAATACCACTTCATAAGGAAATACAGTTTTGCAGAGTAAAGACATATACGTACGCATTGGAAACTCTTTACGAGAAGAAATAACGCATAGTACAAAATTAGCTTGTATCTCCAAAACTACACGTTGTATCTCGAAAAGAATTGTTGTGGCGTGTACGTCTTAACATGTAGCATCTAAAGAGAACCAAAAGGAGAATTTTCTTTCGTCAAAATTTTTCAGAAAATCACGTTTTAAGGAAATCCCGCATCGTGCGAAATTATCTTGTTTTTCCTAAACAACACGTTGTAAGTCGAAAAGCTTTCATGTTGCGTGTATGTCTAAGTGTGTAGCCTCAAAAGAGAAGGCACAGGACAGTTTTCTCTCGAAAGAATATGTAAGAATACCACTTCATAAGGAAATACAGTTTTGCAGAGTAAAGACATATACGTACGCATTGGAAACTCTTTACGAGAAGAAATAACGCATAGTACAAAATTAGCTTGTATCTCCAAAACTACACGTTGTATCTCGAAAAGAATTGTTGTGGCGTGTACGTCTTAACATGTAGCATCTAAAGAGAACCAAAAGGAGAATTTTCTTTCGTCAAAATTTTTCAGAAAATCACGTTTTAAGGAAATCCCGCATCGTGCGAAATTATCTTGTTTTTCCTAAACAACACGTTGTAAGTCGAAAAGCTTTCATGTTGCGTGTATGTCTAAGTGTGTAGCCTCAAAAGAGAAGGCACAGGACAGTTTTCTCTCGAAAGGATATGTAAGAATACCACTTCATAAGGAAATACAGTTTTGCAGAGTAAAGACATATACGTACGCATTGGAAACTCTTTACGAGAAGAAATAACGCATAGTACAAAATTAGCTTGTATCTCCAAAACTACACGTTGTATCTCGAAAAGAATTGTTGTGGCGTGTACGTCTTAACATGTAGCATCTAAAGAGAACCAAAAGGAGAATTTTCTTTCGTCAAAATTTTTCAGAAAATCACGTTTTAAGGAAATCCCGCATCGTGCGAAATTATCTTGTTTTTCCTAAACAACACGTTGTAAGTCGAAAAGCTTTCATGTTGCGTGTATGTCTAAGTGTGTAGCCTCAAAAGAGAAGGCACAGGACAGTTTTCTCTCGAAAGGATATGTAAGAATACCACTTCATAAGAAAATACAGTTTTGCAGAGTAAAGGCATATATGTACGCATTGGAAACTCTTTACGAGAAGAAATAACGCATAGTACAAAATTAGCTTGTATCTCCAAAACTACACGTTGTATCTCGAAAAGAATTGTTGTGGCGTGTACGTCTTAACATGTAGCATCTAAAGAGAACGAAAAGCAGAATTTTCTTTCGTCAAAATTTTTCAGAAAATCACGTTTTAAGGAAATCCCGCATCGTGCGAAATTATCTTGTTTTTCCTAAACAACACGTTGTAAGTCGAAAAGCTTTCATGTTGCGTGTATGTCTAAGTGTGTAGCCTCAAAAGAGAAGGCACAGGACAGTTTTCTCTCGAAAGGATATGTAAGAATACCACTTCATAAGGAAATACAGTTTTGCAGAGTAAAGACATATACGTACGCATTGGAAACTCTTTACGAGAAGAAATAACGCATAGTACAAAATTAGCTTGTATCTCCAAAACTACACGTTGTATCTCGAAAAGAATTGTTGTGGCGTGTACGTCTTAACATGTAGCATCTAAAGAGAACCAAAAGGAGAATTTTCTTTCGTCAAAATTTTTCAGAAAATCACGTTTTAAGGAAATCCCGCATCGTGCGAAATTATCTTGTTTTTCCTAAACAACACGTTGTAAGTCGAAAAGCTTTCATGTTGCGTGTATGTCTAAGTGTGTAGCCTCAAAAGAGAAGGCACAGGACAGTTTTCTCTCGAAAGGATATGTAAGAATACCACTTCATAAGGAAATACAGTTTTGCAGAGTAAAGACATATACGTACGCATTGGAAACTCTTTACGAGAAGAAATAACGCATAGTACAAAATTAGCTTGTATCTCCAAAACTACACGTTGTATCTCGAAAAGAATTGTTGTGGCGTGTACGTCTTAACATGTAGCATCTAAAGAGAACCAAAAGGAGAATTTTCTTTCGTCAAAATTTTTCAGAAAATCACGTTTTAAGGAAATCCCGCATCGTGCGAAATTATCTTGTTTTTCCTAAACAACACGTTGTAAGTCGAAAAGCTTTCATGTTGCGTGTATGTCTAAGTGTGTAGCCTCAAAAGAGAAGGCACAGGACAGTTTTCTCTCGAAAGGATATGTAAGAATACCACTTCATAAGGAAATACAGTTTTGCAGAGTAAAGACATATACGTACGCATTGGAAACTCTTTACGAGAAGAAATAACGCATAGTACAAAATTAGCTTGTATCTCCAAAACTACACGTTGTATCTCGAAAAGAATTGTTGTGGCGTGTACGTCTTAACATGTAGCATCTAAAGAGAACCAAAAGGAGAATTTTCTTTCGTCAAAATTTTTCAGAAAATCACGTTTAAGGAAATCCCGCATCGTGCGAAATTATCTTGTTTTTCCTAAACAACACGTTGTAAGTCGAAAAGCTTTCATGTTGCGTGTATGTCTAAGTGTGTAGCCTCAAAAGAGAAGGCACAGGACAGTTTTCTCTCGAAAGGATATGTAAGAATACCACTTCATAAGGAAATACAGTTTTGCAGAGTAAAGACATATACGTACGCATTGGAAACTCTTTACGAGAAGAAATAACGCATAGTACAAAATTAGCTTGTATCTCCAAAACTACACGTTGTATCTCGAAAAGAATTGTTGTGGCGTGTACGTCTTAACATGTAGCATCTAAAGAGAACCAAAAGGAGAATTTTCTTTCGTCAAAATTTTTCAGAAAATCACGTTTTAAGGAAATCCCGCATCGTGCGAAATTATCTTGTTTTTCCTAAACAACACGTTGTAAGTCGAAAAGCTTTCATGTTGCGTGTATGTCTAAGTGTGTAGCCTCAAAAGAGAAGGCACAGGACAGTTTTCTCTCGAAAGGATATGTAAGAATACCACTTCATAAGGAAATACAGTTTTGCAGAGTAAAGACATATACGTACGCATTGGAAACTCTTTACGAGAAGAAATAACGCATAGTACAAAATTAGCTTGTATCTCCAAAACTACACGTTGTATCTCGAAAAGAATTGTTGTGGCGTGTACGTCTTAACATGTAGCATCTAAAGAGAACCAAAAGGAGAATTTTCGTTCGTCAAAATTTTTCAGAAAATCACGTTTTAAGGAAATCCCGCATCGTGCGAAATTATCTTGTTTTTCCTAAACAACACGTTGTAAGTCGAAAAGCTTTCATGTTGCGTGTATGTCTAAGTGTGTAGCCTCAAAAGAGAAGGCACAGGACAGTTTTCTCTCGAAAGGATATGTAAGAATACCACTTCATAAGGAAATACAGTTTTGCAGAGTAAAGACATATACGTACGCATTGGAAACTCTTTACGAGAAGAAATAACGCATAGTACAAAATTAGCTTGTATCTCCAAAACTACACGTTGTATCTCGAAAAGAATTGTTGTGGCGTGTACGTCTTAACATGTAGCATCAAAAGAGAACCAAAAGGAGAATTTTCTTTCGTCAAAATTTTTCAGAAAATCACGTTTTAAGGAAATCCCGCATCGTGCGAAATTATCTTGTTTTTCCTAAACAACACGTTGTAAGTCGAAAAGCTTTCATGTTGCGTGTATGTCTAAGTGTGTAGCCTCAAAAGAGAAGGCACAGGACAGTTTTCTCTCGAAAGGATATGTAAGAATACCACTTCATAAGGAAATACAGTTTTGCAGAGTAAAGACATATACGTACGCATTGGAAACTCTTTACGAGAAGAAATAACGCATAGTACAAAATTAGCTTGTATCTCCAAAACTACACGTTGTATCTCGAAAAGAATTGTTGTGGCGTGTACGTCTTAACATGTAGCATCTAAAGAGAACCAAAAGGAGAATTTTCTTTCGTCAAAATTTTTCAGAAAATCACGTTTTAAGGAAATCCCGCATCGTGCGAAATTATCTTGTTTTTCCTAAACAACACGTTGTAAGTCGAAAAGCTTTCATGTTGCGTGTATGTCTAAGTGTGTAGCCTCAAAAGAGAAGGCACAGGACAGTTTTCTCTCGAAAGGATATGTAAGAATACCACTTCATAAGGAAATACAGTTTTGCAGAGTAAAGACATATACGTACGCATTGGAAACTCTTTACGAGAAGAAATAACGCATAGTACAAAATTAGCTTGTATCTCCAAAACTACACGTTGTATCTCGAAAAGAATTGTTGTGGCGTGTACGTCTTAACATGTAGCATCTAAAGAGAACCAAAAGGAGAATTTTCTTTCGTCAAAATTTTTCAGAAAATCACGTTTTAAGGAAATCCCGCATCGTGCGAAATTATCTTGTTTTTCCTAAACAACACGTTGTAAGTCGAAAAGCTTTCATGTTGCGTGTATGTCTAAGTGTGTAGCCTCAAAAGAGAAGGCACAGGACAGTTTTCTCTCGAAAGGATATGTAAGAATACCACTTCATAAGGAAATACAGTTTTGCAGAGTAAAGACATATACGTACGCATTGGAAACTCTTTACGAGAAGAAATAACGCATAGTACAAAATTAGCTTGTATCTCCAAAACTACACGTTGTATCTCGAAAAGAATTGTTGTGGCGTGTACGTCTTAACATGTAGCATCTAAAGAGAACCAAAAGGAGAATTTTCTTTCGTCAAAATTTTTCAGAAAATCACGTTTAAGGAAATCCCGCATCGTGCGAAATTATCTTGTTTTTACTAAACAACACGTTGTAAGTCGAAAAGCTTTCATGTTGCGTGTATGTCTAAGTGTGTAGCCTCAAAAGAGAAGGCACAGGACAGTTTTCTCTCGAAAGGATATGTAAGAATACCACTTCATAAGGAAATACAGTTTTGCAGAGTAAAGACATATACGTACGCATTGGAAACTCTTTACGAGAAGAAATAACGCATAGTACAAAATTAGCTTGTATCTCCAAAACTACACGTTGTATCTCGAAAAGAATTGTTGTGGCGTGTACGTCTTAACATGTAGCATCTAAAGAGAACCAAAAGGAGAATTTTCTTTCGTCAAAATTTTTCAGAAAATCACGTTTTAAGGAAATCCCGCATCGTGCGAAATTATCTTGTTTTTCCTAAACAACACGTTGTAAGTCGAAAAGCTTTCATGTTGCGTGTATGTCTAAGTGTTTAGCCTCAAAAGAGAAGGCACAGGACAGTTTTCTCTCGAAAGGATATGTAAGAATACCACTTCATAAGAAAATACAATTTTGCAGAGTAAAGGCATATATGTACGCATTGGAAACTCTTTACGAGAAGAAATAACGCATAGTACAAAATTAGCTTGTATCTCCAAAACTACACGTTGTATCTCGAAAAGAATTGTTGTGGCGTGTACGTCTTAACATGTAGCATCTAAAGAGAACGAAAAGCAGAATTTTCTTTCGTCAAAATTTTTCAGAAAATCACGTTTTAAGGAAATCCCGCATCGTGCGAAATTATCTTGTTTTTCCTAAACAACACGTTGTAAGTCGAAAAGCTTTCATGTTGCGTGTATGTCTAAGTGTGTAGCCTCAAAAGAGAAGGCACAGGACAGTTTTCTCTCGAAAGGATATGTAAGAATACCACTTCATAAGGAAATACAGTTTTGCAGAGTAAAGACATATACGTACGCATTGGAAACTCTTTACGAGAAGAAATAACGCATAGTACAAAATTAGCTTGTATCTCCAAAACTACACGTTGTATCTCGAAAAGAATTGTTGTGGCGTGTACGTCTTAACATGTAGCATCTAAAGAGAACCAAAAGGAGAATTTTCTTTCGTCAAAATTTTTCAGAAAATCACGTTTTAAGGAAATCCCGCATCGTGCGAAATTATCTTGTTTTTCCTAAACAACACGTTGTAAGTCGAAAAGCTTTCATGTTGCGTGTATGTCTAAGTGTGTAGCCTCAAAAGAGAAGGCACAGGACAGTTTTCTCTCGAAAGGATATGTAAGAATACCACTTCATAAGGAAATACAGTTTTGCAGAGTAAAGACATATACGTACGCATTGGAAACTCTTTACGAGAAGAAATAACGCATAGTACAAAATTAGCTTGTATCTCCAAAACTACACGTTGTATCTCGAAAAGAATTGTTGTGGCGTGTACGTCTTAACATGTAGCATCTAAAGAGAACCAAAAGGAGAATTTTCTTTCGTCAAAATTTTTCAGAAAATCACGTTTTAAGGAAATCCCGCATCGTGCGAAATTATCTTGTTTTTCCTAAACAACACGTTGTAAGTCGAAAAGCTTTCATGTTGCGTGTATGTCTAAGTGTGTAGCCTCAAAAGAGAAGGCACAGGACAGTTTTCTCTCGAAAGGATATGTAAGAATACCACTTCATAAGGAAATACAGTTTTGCAGAGTAAAGACATATACGTACGCATTGGAAACTCTTTACGAGAAGAAATAACGCATAGTACAAAATTAGCTTGTATCTCCAAAACTACACGTTGTATCTCGAAAAGAATTGTTGTGGCGTGTACGTCTTAACATGTAGCATCAAAAGAGAACCAAAAGGAGAATTTTCTTTCGTCAAAATTTTTCAGAAAATCACGTTTTAAGGAAATCCCGCATCGTGCGAAATTATCTTGTTTTTCCTAAACAACACGTTGTAAGTCGAAAAGCTTTCATGTTGCGTGTATGTCTAAGTGTGTAGCCTCAAAAGAGAAGGCACAGGACAGTTTTCTCTCGAAAGGATATGTAAGAATACCACTTCATAAGAAAATACAGTTTTGCAGAGTAAAGGCATATACGTACGCATTGGAAACTCTTTACGAGAAGAAATAACGCATAGTACAAAATTAGCTTGTATCTCCAAAACTACACGTTGTATCTCGAAAAGAATTGTTGTGGCGTGTACGTCTTAACATGTAGCATCTAAAGAGAACGAAAAGCAGAATTTTCTTTCGTCAAAATTTTTCAGAAAATCACGTTTTAAGGAAATGCCGCATCGTGCGAAATTATCTTGTTTTTCCTAAACAACACGTTGTAAGTTGAAAAGCTTTCATGTTGCGTGTATGTCTAAGTGTGTAGCCTCAAAAGAGAAGGCACAGGACAGTTTTCTCTCGAAAGGATATGTAAGAATACCACTTCATAAGGAAATACAGTTTTGCAGAGTAAAGACATATACGTACGCATTGGAAACTCTTTACGAGAAGAAATAACGCATAGTACAAAATTAGCTTGTATCTCCAAAACTACACGTTGTATCTCGAAAAGAATTGTTGTGGCGTGTACGTCTTAATATGTAGCATCTAAAGAGAACCAAAAGGAGAATTTTCTTTCGTCAAAATTTTTCAGAAAATCACGTTTTAAGGAAATCCCGCATCGTGCGAAATTATCTTGTTTTTCCTAAACAACACGTTGTAAGTCGAAAAGCTTTCATGTTGCGTGTATGTCTAAGTGTGTAGCCTCAAAAGAGAAGGCACAGGACAGTTTTCTCTCGAAAGGATATGTAAGAATACCACTTCATAAGGAAATACAGTTTTGCAGAGTAAAGGCATATATGTACGCATTGGAAACTCTTTACGAGAAGAAATAACGCATAGTACAAAATTAGCTTGTATCTCCAAAACTACACGTTGTATCTCGAAAAGAATTGTTGTGGCGTGTACGTCTTAACATGTAGCATCTAAAGAGAACGAAAAGCAGAATTTTCTTTCGTCAAAATTTTTCAGAAAATCACGTTTTAAGGAAATCCCGCATCGTGCGAAATTATCTTGTTTTTCCTAAACAACACGTTGTAAGTCGAAAAGCTTTCATGTTGCGTGTATGTCTAAGTGTGTAGCCTCAAAAGAGAAGGCACAGGACAGTTTTCTCTCGAAAGGATATGTAAGAATACCACTTCATAAGGAAATACAGTTTTGCAGAGTAAAGACATATACGTACGCATTGGAAACTCTTTACGAGAAGAAATAACGCATAGTACAAAATTAGCTTGTATCTCCAAAACTACACGTTGTATCTCGAAAAGAATTGTTGTGGCGTGTACGTCTTAACATGTAGCATCTAAAGAGAACCAAAAGGAGAATTTTCTTTCGTCAAAATTTTTCAGAAAATCACGTTTTAAGGAAATCCCGCATCGTGCGAAATTATCTTGTTTTTCCTAAACAACACGTTGTAAGTCGAAAAGCTTTCATGTTGCGTGTATGTCTAAGTGTGTAGCCTCAAAAGAGAAGGCACAGGACAGTTTTCTCTCGAAAGGATATGTAAGAATACCACTTCATAAGGAAATACAGTTTTGCAGAGTAAAGACATATACGTACGCATTGGAAACTCTTTACGAGAAGAAATAACGCATAGTACAAAATTAGCTTGTATCTCCAAAACTACACGTTGTATCTCGAAAAGAATTGTTGTGGCGTGTACGTCTTAACATGTAGCATCTAAAGAGAACCAAAAGGAGAATTTTCTTTCGTCAAAATTTTTCAGAAAATCACGTTTTAAGGAAATCCCGCATCGTGCGAAATTATCTTGTTTTTCCTAAACAACACGTTGTAAGTCGAAAAGCTTTCATGTTGCGTCTATGTCTAAGTGTGTAGCCTCAAAAGAGAAGGCACAGGACAGTTTTCTCTCGAAAGGATATGTAAGAATACCACTTCATAAGGAAATACAGTTTTGCAGAGTAAAGACATATACGTACGCATTGGAAACTCTTTACGAGAAGAAATAACGCATAGTACAAAATTAGCTTGTATCTCCAAAACTACACGTTGTATCTCGAAAAGAATTGTTGTGGCGTGTACGTCTTAACATGTAGCATCTAAAGAGAACCAAAAGGAGAATTTTCTTTCGTCAAAATTTTTCAGAAAATCACGTTTTAAGGAAATCCCGCATCGTGCGAAATTATCTTGTTTTTCCTAAACAACACGTTGTAAGTCGAAAAGCTTTCATGTTGCGTGTATGTCTAAGTGTGTAGCCTCAAAAGAGAAGGCACAGGACAGTTTTCTCTCGAAAGGATATGTAAGAATACCACTTCATAAGGAAATACAGTTTTGCAGAGTAAAGACATATACGTACGCATTGGAAACTCTTTACGAGAAGAAATAACGCATAGTACAAAATTAGCTTGTATCTCCAAAACTACACGTTGTATCTCGAAAAGAATTGTTGTGGCGTGTACGTCTTAACATGTAGCATCTAAAGAGAACCAAAAGGAGAATTTTCTTTCGTCAAAATTTTTCAGAAAATCACGTTTTAAGGAAATCCCGCATCGTGCGAAATTATCTTGTTTTTCCTAAACAACACGTTGTAAGTCGAAAAGCTTTCATGTTGCGTGTATGTCTAAGTGTTTAGCCTCAAAAGAGAAGGCACAGGACAGTTTTCTCTCGAAAGGATATGTAAGAATACCACTTCATAAGAAAATACAATTTTGCAGAGTAAAGGCATATATGTACGCATTGGAAACTCTTTACGAGAAGAAATAACGCATAGTACAAAATTAGCTTGTATCTCCAAAACTACACGTTGTATCTCGAAAAGAATTGTTGTGGCGTGTACGTCTTAACATGTAGCATCTAAAGAGAACGAAAAGCAGAATTTTCTTTCGTCAAAATTTTTCAGAAAATCACGTTTTAAGGAAATCCCGCATCGTGCGAAATTATCTTGTTTTTCCTAAACAACACGTTGTAAGTCGAAAAGCTTTCATGTTGCGTGTATGTCTAAGTGTGTAGCCTCAAAAGAGAAGGCACAGGACAGTTTTCTCTCGAAAGGATATGTAAGAATACCACTTCATAAGGAAATACAGTTTTGCAGAGTAAAGACATATACGTACGCATTGGAAACTCTTTACGAGAAGAAATAACGCATAGTACAAAATTAGCTTGTATCTCCAAAACTACACGTTGTATCTCGAAAAGAATTGTTGTGGCGTGTACGTCTTAACATGTAGCATCTAAAGAGAACCAAAAGGAGAATTTTCTTTCGTCAAAATTTTTCAGAAAATCACGTTTTAAGGAAATCCCGCATCGTGCGAAATTATCTTGTTTTTCCTAAACAACACGTTGTAAGTCGAAAAGCTTTCATGTTGCGTGTATGTCTAAGTGTGTAGCCTCAAAAGAGAAGGCACAGGACAGTTTTCTCTCGAAAGGATATGTAAGAATACCACTTCATAAGGAAATACAGTTTTGCAGAGTAAAGACATATACGTACGCATTGGAAACTCTTTACGAGAAGAAATAACGCATAGTACAAAATTAGCTTGTATCTCCAAAACTACACGTTGTATCTCGAAAAGAATTGTTGTGGCGTGTACGTCTTAACATGTAGCATCTAAAGAGAACCAAAAGGAGAATTTTCTTTCGTCAAAATTTTTCAGAAAATCACGTTTTAAGGAAATCCCGCATCGTGCGAAATTATCTTGTTTTTCCTAAACAACACGTTGTAAGTCGAAAAGCTTTCATGTTGCGTGTATTTCTAAGTGTGTAGCCTCAAAAGAGAAGGCACAGGACAGTTTTCTCTCGAAAGGATATGTAAGAATACCACTTCATAAGGAAATACAGTTTTGCAGAGTAAAGACATATACGTACGCATTGGAAACTCTTTACGAGAAGAAATAACGCATAGTACAAAATTAGCTTGTATCTCCAAAACTACACGTTGTATCTCGAAAAGAATTGTTGTGGCGTGTACGTCTTAACATGTAGCATCAAAAGAGAACCAAAAGGAGAATTTTCTTTCGTCAAAATTTTTCAGAAAATCACGTTTTAAGGAAATCCCGCATCGTGCGAAATTATCTTGTTTTTCCTAAACAACACGTTGTAAGTCGAAAAGCTTTCATGTTGCGTGTATGTCTAAGTGTGTAGCCTCAAAAGAGAAGGCACAGGACAGTTTTCTCTCGAAAGGATATGTAAGAATACCACTTCATAAGAAAATACAGTTTTGCAGAGTAAAGGCATATACGTACGCATTGGAAACTCTTTACGAGAAGAAATAACGCATAGTACAAAATTAGCTTGTATCTCCAAAACTACACGTTGTATCTCGAAAAGAATTGTTGTGGCGTGTACGTCTTAACATGTAGCATCTAAACAGAACGAAAAGCAGAATTTTCTTTCGTCAAAATTTTTCAGAAAATCACGTTTTAAGGAAATGCCGCATCGTGCGAAATTATCTTGTTTTTCCTAAACAACACGTTGTAAGTTGAAAAGCTTTCATGTTGCGTGTATGTCTAAGTGTGTAGCCTCAAAAGAGAAGGCACAGGACAGTTTTCTCTCGAAAGGATATGTAAGAATACCACTTCATAAGGAAATACAGTTTTGCAGAGTAAAGACATATACGTACGCATTGGAAACTCTTTACGAGAAGAAATAACGCATAGTACAAAATTAGCTTGTATCTCCAAAACTACACGTTGTATCTCGAAAAGAATTGTTGTGGCGTGTACGTCTTAATATGTAGCATCTAAAGAGAACCAAAAGGAGAATTTTCTTTCGTCAAAATTTTTCAGAAAATCACGTTTTAAGGAAATCCCGCATCGTGCGAAATTATCTTGTTTTTCCTAAACAACACGTTGTAAGTCGAAAAGCTTTCATGTTGCGTGTATGTCTAAGTGTGTAGCCTCAAAAGAGAAGGCACAGGACAGTTTTCTCTCGAAAGGATATGTAAGAATACCACTTCATAAGGAAATACAGTTTTGCAGAGTAAAGACATATACGTACGCATTGGAAACTCTTTACGAGAAGAAATAACGCATAGTACAAAATTAGCTTGTATCTCCAAAACTACACGTTGTATCTCGAAAAGAATTGTTGTGGCGTGTACGTCTTAACATGTAGCATCTAAAGAGAACCAAAAGGAGAATTTTCTTTCGTCAAAATTTTTCAGAAAATCACGTTTTAAGGAAATCCCGCATCGTGCGAAATTATCTTGTTTTTCCTAAACAACACGTTGTAAGTCGAAAAGCTTTCATGTTGCGTGTATGTCTAAGTGTGTAGCCTCAAAAGAGAAGGCACAGGACAGTTTTCTCTCGAAAGGATATGTAAGAATACCACTTCATAAGAAAATACAGTTTTGCAGAGTAAAGGCATATATGTACGCATTGGAAACTCTTTACGAGAAGAAATAACGCATAGTACAAAATTAGCTTGTATCTCCAAAACTACACGTTGTATCTCGAAAAGAATTGTTGTGGCGTGTACGTCTTAACATGTAGCATCTAAAGAGAACGAAAAGCAGAATTTTCTTTCGTCAAAATTTTTCAGAAAATCACGTTTTAAGGAAATCCCGCATCGTGCGAAATTATCTTGTTTTTCCTAAACAACACGTTGTAAGTCGAAAAGCTTTCATGTTGCGTGTATGTCTAAGTGTGTAGCCTCAAAAGAGAAGGCACAGGACAGTTTTCTCTCGAAAGGATATGTAAGAATACCACTTCATAAGGAAATACAGTTTTGCAGAGTAAAGACATATACGTACGCATTGGAAACTCTTTACGAGAAGAAATAAAGCATAGTACAAAATTAGCTTGTATCTCCAAAACTACACGTTGTATCTCGAAAAGAATTGTTGTGGCGTGTACGTCTTAACATGTAGCATCTAAAGAGAACCAAAAGGAGAATTTTCTTTCGTCAAAATTTTTCAGAAAATCACGTTTTAAGGAAATCCCGCATCGTGCGAAATTATCTTGTTTTTCCTAAACAACACGTTGTAAGTCGAAAAGCTTTCATGTTGCGTGTATGTCTAAGTGTGTAGCCTCAAAAGAGAAGGCACAGGACAGTTTTCTCTCGAAAGGATATGTAAGAATACCACTTCATAAGGAAATACAGTTTTGCAGAGTAAAGACATATACGTACGCATTGGAAACTCTTTACGAGAAGAAATAACGCATAGTACAAAATTAGCTTGTATCTCCAAAACTACACGTTGTATCTCGAAAAGAATTGTTGTGGCGTGTACGTCTTAACATGTAGCATCTAAAGAGAACCAAAAGGAGAATTTTCTTTCGTCAAAATTTTTCAGAAAATCACGTTTTAAGGAAATCCCGCATGGTGCGAAATTATCTTGTTTTTCCTAAACAACACGTTGTAAGTCGAAAAGCTTTCATGTTGCGTGTATGTCTAAGTGTGTAGCCTCAAAAGAGAAGGCACAGGACAGTTTTCTCTCGAAAGGATATGTAAGAATACCACTTCATAAGGAAATACAGTTTTGCAGAGTAAAGACATATACGTACGCATTGGAAACTCTTTACGAGAAGAAATAACGCATAGTACAAAATTAGCTTGTATCTCCAAAACTACACGTTGTATCTCGAAAAGAATTGTTGTGGCGTGTACGTCTTAACATGTAGCATCTAAAGAGAACCAAAAGGAGAATTTTCTTTCGTCAAAATTTTTCAGAAAATCACGTTTTAAGGAAATCCCGCATGGTGCGAAATAATCTTGTTTTTCCTAAACAACACGTTGTAAGTCGAAAAGCTTTCATGTTGCGTGTATGTCTAAGTGTGTAGCCTCAAAAGAGAAGGCACAGGACAGTTTTCTCTCGAAAGGATATGTAAGAATACCACTTCATAAGGAAATACAGTTTTGCAGAGTAAAGACATATACGTACGCATTGGAAACTCTTTACGAGAAGAAATAACGCATAGTACAAAATTAGCTTGTATCTCCAAAACTACACGTTGTATCTCGAAAAGAATTGTTGTGGCGTGTACGTCTTAACATGTAGCATCTAAAGAGAACCAAAAGGAGAATTTTCTTTCGTCAAAATTTTTCAGAAAATCACGTTTTAAGGAAATCCCGCATCGTGCGAAATTATCTTGTTTTTCCTAAACAACACGTTGTAAGTCGAAAAGCTTTCATGTTGCGTGTATGTCTAAGTGTGTAGCCTCAAAAGAGAAGGCACAGGACAGTTTTCTCTCGAAAGGATATGTAAGAATACCACTTCATAAGGAAATACAGTTTTGCAGAGTAAAGACATATACGTACGCATTGGAAACTCTTTACGAGAAGAAATAACGCATAGTACAAAATTAGCTTGTATCTCCAAAACTACACGTTGTATCTCGAAAAGAATTGTTGTGGCGTGTACGTCTTAACATGTAGCATCTAAAGAGAACCAAAAGGAGAATTTTCTTTCGTCAAAATTTTTCAGAAAATCACGTTTTAAGGAAATCCCGCATCGTGCGAAATTATCTTGTTTTTCCTAAACAACACGTTGTAAGTCGAAAAGCTTTCATGTTGCGTGTATGTCTAAGTGTGTAGCCTCAAAAGAGAAGGCACAGGACAGTTTTCTCTCGAAAGGATATGTAAGAATACCACTTCATAAGGAAATACAGTTTTGCAGAGTAAAGACATATACGTACGCATTGGAAACTCTTTACGAGAAGAAATAACGCATAGTACAAAATTAGCTTGTATCTCCAAAACTACACGTTGTATCTCGAAAAGAATTGTTGTGGCGTGTACGTCTTAACATGTAGCATCTAAAGAGAACCAAAAGGAGAATTTTCTTTCGTCAAAATTTTTCAGAAAATCACGTTTTAAGGAAATCCCGCATCGTGCGAAATTATCTTGTTTTTCCTAAACAACACGTTGTAAGTCGAAAAGCTTTCATGTTGCGTGTATGTCTACGTGTGTAGCCTCAAAAGAGAAGGCACAGGACAGTTTTCTCTCGAAAGGATATGTAAGAATACCACTTAATAAGGAAATACAGTTTTGCAGAGTAAAGACATATACGTACGCATTGGAAACTCTTTACGAGAAGAAATAACGCATAGTACAAAATTAGCTTGTATCTCCAAAACTACACGTTGTATCTCGAAAAGAATTGTTGTGGCGTGTACGTCTTAACATGTAGCATCTAAAGAGAACCAAAAGGAGAATTTTCTTTCGTCAAAATTTTTCAGAAAATCACGTTTTAAGGAAATCCCGCATCGTGCGAAATTATCTTGTTTTTCCTAAACAACACGTTGTAAGTCGAAAAGCTTTCATGTTGCGTGTATGTCTAAGTGTGTAGCCTCAAAAGAGAAGGCACAGGACAGTTTTCTCTCGAAAGGATATGTAAGAATACCACTTCATAAGGAAATACAGTTTTGCAGAGTAAAGACATATACGTACGCATTGGAAACTCTTTACGAGAAGAAATAACGCATAGTACAAAATTAGCTTGTATCTCCAAAACTACAGGTTGTATCTCGAAAAGAATTGTTGTGGCGTGTACGTCTTAACATGTAGCATCTAAAGAGAACCAAAAGGAGAATTTTCTTTCGTCAAAATTTTTCAGAAAATCACGTTTTAAGGAAATCCCGCATCGTACGAAATTATCTTGTTTTTCCTAAACAACACGTTGTAAGTCGAAAAGCTTTCATGTTGCGTGTATGTCTAAGTGTGTAGCCTCAAAAGAGAAGGCACAGGACAGTTTTCTCTCGAAAGGATATGTAAGAATACCACTTCATAAGGAAATACAGTTTTGCAGAGTAAAGACATATACGTACGCATTGGAAACTCTTTACGAGAAGAAATAACGCATAGTACAAAATTAGCTTGTATCTCCAAAACTACACGTTGTATCTCGAAAAGAATTGTTGTGGCGTGTACGTCTTAACATGTAGCATCTAAAGAGAACCAAAAGGAGAATTTTCTTTCGTCAAAATTTTTCAGAAAATCACGTTTTAAGGAAATCCCGCATCGTGCGAAATTATCTTGTTTTTCCTAAACAACACGTTGTAAGTCGAAAAGCTTTCATGTTGCGTGTATGTCTAAGTGTGTAGCCTCAAAAGAGAAGGCACAGGACAGTTTTCTCTCGAAAGGATATGTAAGAATACCACTTCATAAGGAAATACAGTTTTGCAGAGTAAAGACATATACGTACGCATTGGAAACTCTTTACGAGAAGAAATAACGCATAGTACAAAATTAGCTTGTATCTCCAAAACTACACGTTGTATCTCGAAAGAATTGTTGTGGCGTGTACGTCTTAACATGTAGCATCTAAAGAGAACCAAAAGGAGAATTTTCTTTCCTCAAAATTTTTCAGAAAATCACGTTTTAAGGAAATCCCGCATCGTGCGAAATTATCTTGTTTTTCCTAAACAACACGTTGTAAGTCGAAAAGCTTTCATGTTGCGTGTATGTCTAAGTGTGTAGCCTCAAAAGAGAAGGCACAGGACAGTTTTCTCTCGAAAGGATATGAAAGAAACCACTTCATAAGGAAATACAGTTTTGCAGAGTAAAGACATATACGTACGCATTGGAAACTCTTTATGAGAAGAAATAACGCATAGTACAAAATTAGCTTGTATCTCCAAAACTACACGTTGTATCTCGAAAAGAATTGTTGTGGCGTGTACGTCTTAACATGTAGCATCTAAAGAGAACGAAAAGCAGAATTTTCTTTCGACAAAATTTTTCAGAAAATCACGTTTTAAGGAAATCCCGCATCGTGCGAAATTATCTTGTTTTTCCTAAACAACACGTTGTAAGTCGAAAAGCTTTCATGTTGCGTGTATGTCTACGTGTGTAGCCTCAAAAGAGAAGGCACAGGACAGTTTTCTCTCGAAAGGATATGTAAGAATACCACTTCATAAGGAAATACAGTTTTGCAGAGTAAAGACATATACGTACGCATTGGAAACTCTTTACGAGAAGAAATAACGCATAGTACAAAATTAGCTTGTATCTCCAAAACTACACGTTGTATCTCGAAAAGAATTGTTGTGGCGTGTACGTCTTCACATGTAGCATCTAAAGAGAACCAAAAGGAGAATTTTCTTTCGTCAAAATTTTTCAGAAAATCACGTTTTAAGGAAATCCCGCATCGTGCGAAATTATCTTGTTTTTCCTAAACAACACGTTGTAAGTCGAAAAGCTTTCATGTTGCGTGTATGTCTACGTGTGTAGCCTCAAAAGAGAAGGCACAGGACAGTTTTCTCTCGAAAGGATATGTAAGAATACCACTTCATAAGGAAATACAGTTTTGCAGAGTAAAGACATATACGTACGCATTGGAAACTCTTTACGAGAAGAAATAACGCATAGTACAAAATTAGCTTGTATCTCCAAAACTACACGTTGTATCTCGAAAAGAATTGTTGTGGCGTGTACGTCTTAACATGTAGCATCTAAAGAGAACCAAAAGGAGAATTTTCTTTCGTCAAAATTTTTCAGAAAATCACGTTTTAAGGAAATCCCGCATCGTGCGAAATTATCTTGTTTTTCCTAAACAACACGTTGTAAGTCGAAAAGCTTTCATGTTGCGTGTATGTCTACGTGTGTAGCCTCAAAAGAGAAGGCACAGGACAGTTTTCTCTCGAAAGGATATGTAAGAATACCACTTAATAAGGAAATACAGTTTTGCAGAGTAAAGACATATACGTACGCATTGGAAACTCTTTACGAGAAGAAATAACGCATAGTACAAAATTAGCTTGTATCTCCAAAACTACACGTTGTATCTCGAAAAGAATTGTTGTGGCGTGTACGTCTTAACATGTAGCATCTAAAGAGAACCAAAAGGAGAATTTTCTTTCGTCAAAATTTTTCAGAAAATCACGTTTTAAGGAAATCCCGCATCGTGCGAAATTATCTTGTTTTTCCTAAACAACACGTTGTAAGTCGAAAAGCTTTGATGTTGCGTGTATGTCTAAGTGTGTAGCCTCAAAAGAGAAGGCACAGGACAGTTTTCTCTCGAAAGGATATGTAAGAATACCACTTCATAAGGAAATACAGTTTTGCAGAGTAAAGACATATACGTACGCATTGGAAACTCTTTACGAGAAGAAATAACGCATAGTACAAAATTAGCTTGTATCTCCAAAACTACAGGTTGTATCTCGAAAAGAATTGTTGTGGCGTGTACGTCTTAACATGTAGCATCTAAAGAGAACCAAAAGGAGAATTTTCTTTCGTCAAAATTTTTCAGAAAATCACGTTTTAAGGAAATCCCGCATCGTACGAAATTATCTTGTTTTTCCTAAACAACACGTTGTAAGTCGAAAAGCTTTCATGTTGCGTGTATGTCTAAGTGTGTAGCCTCAAAAGAGAAGGCACAGGACAGTTTTCTCTCGAAAGGATATGTAAGAATACCACTTCATAAGGAAATACAGTTTTGCAGAGTAAAGACATATACGTACGCATTGGAAACTCTTTACGAGAAGAAATAACGCATAGTACAAAATTAGCTTGTATCTCCAAAACTACACGTTGTATCTCGAAAAGAATTGTTGTGGCGTGTACGTCTTAACATGTAGCATCTAAAGAGAACCAAAAGGAGAATTTTCTTTCGTCAAAATTTTTCAGAAAATCACGTTTTAAGGAAATCCCGCATCGTGCGAAATTATCTTGTTTTTCCTAAACAACACGTTGTAAGTCGAAAAGCTTTCATGTTGCGTGTATGTCTAAGTGTGTAGCCTGAAAAGAGAAGGCACAGGACAGTTTTCTCTCGAAAGGATATGTAAGAATACCACTTCATAAGGAAATACAGTTTTGCAGAGTAAAGACATATACGTACGCATTGGAAACTCTTTACGAGAAGAAATAACGCATAGTACAAAATTAGCTTGTATCTCCAAAACTACACGTTGTATCTCGAAAAGAATTGTTGTGGCGTGTACGTCTTAACATGTAGCATCTAAAGAGAACCAAAAGGAGAATTTTCTTTCGTCAAAATTTTTCAGAAAATCACGTTTTAAGGAAATCCCGCATCGTGCGAAATTATCTTGTTTTTCCTAAACAACACGTTGTAAGTCGAAAAGCTTTCATGTTGCGTGTATGTCTAAGTGTGTAGCCTCAAAAGAAAAGGCACAGGACAGTTTTCTCTCGAAAGGATATGTAAGAATACCACTTCATAAGGAAATACAGTTTTGCAGAGTAAAGACATATACGTACGCATTGGAAACTCTTTACGAGAAGAAATAACGCATAGTACAAAATTAGCTTGTATCTCCAAAACTACACGTTGTATCTCGAAAAGAATTGTTGTGGCGTGTACGTCTTAACATGTAGCATCTAAAGAGAACCAAAAGGAGAATTTTCTTTCGTCAAAATTTTTCAGAAAATCACGTTTTAAGGAAATCCCGCATCGTGCGAAATTATCTTGTTTTTCCTAAACAACACGTTGTAAGTCGAAAAGCTTTCATGTGGCGTGTATGTCTAAGTGTGTAGCCTCAAAAGAGAAGGCACAGGACAGTTTTCTCTCGAAAGGATATGTAAGAATACCACTTCATAAGGAAATACAGTTTTGCAGAGTAAAGACATATACGTACGCATTGGAAACTCTTTACGAGAAGAAATAACGCATAGTACAAAATTAGCTTGTATCTCCAAAACTACACGTTGTATCTCGAAAAGAATTGTTGTGGCGTGTACGTCTTAACATGTAGCATCTAAAGAGAACCAAAAGGAGAATTTTCTTTCGTCAAAATTTTTCAGAAAATCACGTTTTAAGGAAATCCCGCATCGTGCGAAATTATCTTGTTTTTCCTAAACAACACGTTGTAAGTCGAAAAGCTTTCATGTTGCGTGTATGTCTACGTGTGTAGCCTCAAAAGAGAAGGCACAGGACAGTTTTCTCTCGAAAGGATATGTAAGAATACCACTTCATAAGGAAATACAGTTTTGCAGAGTAAAGACATATACATACGCATTGGAAACTCTTTACGAGAAGAAATAACGCATAGTACAAAATTAGCTTGTATCTCCAAAACTACAAGTTGTATCTCGAAAAGAATTGTTGTGGCGTGTACGTCTTAACATGTAGCATCTAAAGAGAACCCAAAGGAGAATTTTCTTTCGTCAAAATTTTTCAGAAAATCACGTTTTAAGGAAATCCCGCATCGTGCGAAATTATCTTGTTTTTCCTAAACAACACGTTGTAAGTCGAAAAGCTTTCATGTTGCGTGTATGTCTAAGTGTGTAGCCTCAAAAGAGAAGGCACAGGACAGTTTTCTCTCGAAAGGATATGTAAGAATACCACTTCATAAGGAAATACAGTTTTGCAGAGTAAAGACATATACGTACGCATTGGAAACTCTTTACGAGAAGAAATAACGCATAGTACAAAATTAGCTTGTATCTCCAAAACTACACGTTGTATCTCGAAAAGAATTGTTGTGGCGTGTACGTCTTAACATGTAGCATCTAAAGAGAACCAAAAGGAGAATTTTCTTTCGTCAAAATTTTTCAGAAAATCACGTTTTAAGGAAATCCCGCTTCGTGCGAAATTATCTTGTTTTTCCTAAACAACACGTTGTAAGTCGAAAAGCTTTCATGTTGCGTGTATGTCTAAGTGTGTAGCCTCAAAAGAGAAGGCACAGGACAGTTTTCTCTCGAAAGGATATGTAAGAATACCACTTCATAAGGAAATACAGTTTTGCAGAGTAAAGACATATACGTACGCATTGGAAACTCTTTACGAGAAGAAATAACGCATAGTACAAAATTAGCTTGTATCTCCAAAACTACACGTTGTATCTCGAAAAGAATTGTTGTGGCGTGTACGTCTTAACATGTAGCATCTAAAGAGAACCAAAAGGAGAATTTTCTTTCGTCAAAATTTTTCAGAAAATCACGTTTTAAGGAAATCCCGCATCGTGCGAAATTATCTTGTTTTTCCTAAACAACACGTTGTAAGTCGAAAAGCTTTCATGTTGCGTGTATGTCTAAGTGTGTAGCCTCAAAAGAGAAGGCACAGGACAGTTTTCTCTCGAAAGGATATGTAAGAATACCACTTCATAAGGAAATACAGTTTTGCAGAGTAAAGACATATACGTACGCATTGGAAACTCTTTACGAGAAGAAATAACGCATAGTACAAAATTAGCTTGTATCTCCAAAACTACAAGTTGTATCTCGAAAAGAATTGTTGTGGCGTGTACGTCTTAACATGTAGCATCTAAAGAGAACCCAAAGGAGAATTTTCTTTCGTCAAAATTTTTCAGAAAATCACGTTTTAAGGAAATCCCGCATCGTGCGAAATTATCTTGTTTTTCCTAAACAACACGTTGTAAGTCGAAAAGCTTTCATGTTGCGTGTATGTCTACGTGTGTAGCCTCAAAAGAGAAGGCACAGGACAGTTTTCTCTCGAAAGGATATGTAAGAATACCACTTCATAAGGAAATACAGTTTTGCAGAGTAAAGACATATACGTACGCATTGGAAACTCTTTATGAGAAGAAATAACGCATAGTACAAAATTAGCTTGTATCTCCAAAACTACACGTTGTATCTCGAAAAGAATTGTTGTGGCGTGTACGTCTTAACATGTAGCATCTAAAGAGAACCAAAAGGAGAATTTTCTTTCGTCAAAATTTTTCAGAAAATCACGTTTTAAGGAAATCCCGCATCGTGCGAAATTATCTTGTTTTTCCTAAACAACACGTTGTAAGTCGAAAAGCTTTCATGTTGCGTGTATGTCTAAGTGTGTAGCCTCAAAAGAGAAGGCACAGGACAGTTTTCTCTCGAAAGGATATGTAAGAATACCACTTCATAAGGAAATACAGTTTTGCAGAGTAAAGACATATACGTACGCATTGGAAACTCTTTACGAGAAGAAATAACGCATAGTACAAAATTAGCTTGTATCTCCAAAACTACACGTTGTATCTCGAAAAGAATTGTTGTGGCGTGTACGTCTTAACATGTAGCATCTAAAGAGAACCAAAAGGAGAATTTTCTTTCGTCAAAATTTTTCAGAAAATCACGTTTTAAGGAAATCCGGCATCGTGCGAAATTATCTTGTTTTTCCTAAACAACACGTTGTAAGTCGAAAAGCTTTCATGTTGCGTGTATGTCTACGTGTGTAGCCTCAAAAGAGAAGGCACAGGACAGTTTTCTTTCGAAAGGATATGTAAGAATACCACTTAATAAGGAAATACAGTTTTGCAGAGTAAAGACATATACGTACGCATTGGAAACTCTTTACGAGAAGAAATAACGCATAGTACAAAATTAGCTTGTATCTCCAAAACTACACGTTGTATCTCGAAAAGAATTGTTGTGGCGTGTACGTCTTAACATGTAGCATCTAAAGAGAACCAAAAGGAGAATTTTCTTTCGTCAAAATTTTTCAGAAAATCACGTTTTAAGGAAATCCCGCATCGTGCGAAATTATCTTGTTTTTCCTAAACAACACGTTGTAAGTCGAAAAGCTTTCATGTTGCGTGTATGTCTAAGTGTGTAGCCTCAAAAGAGAAGGCACAGGACAGTTTTCTCTCGAAAGGATATGTAAGAATACCACTTCATAAGGAAATACAGTTTTGCAGAGTAAAGACATATACGTACGCATTGGAAACTCTTTACGAGAAGAAATAACGCATAGTACAAAATTAGCTTGTATCTCCAAAACTACAGGTTGTATCTCGAAAAGAATTGTTGTGGCGTGTACGTCTTAACATGTAGCATCTAAAGAGAACCAAAAGGAGAATTTTCTTTCGTCAAAATTTTTCAGAAAATCACGTTTTAAGGAAATCCCGCATCGTACGAAATTATCTTGTTTTTCCTAAACAACACGTTGTAAGTCGAAAAGCTTTCATGTTGCGTGTATGTCTAAGTGTGTAGCCTCAAAAGAGAAGGCACAGGACAGTTTTCTCTCGAAAGGATATGTAAGAATACCACTTCATAAGGAAATACAGTTTTGCAGAGTAAAGACATATACGTACGCATTGGAAACTCTTTACGAGAAGAAATAACGCATAGTACAAAATTAGCTTGTATCTCCAAAACTACACGTTGTATCTCGAAAAGAATTGTTGTGGCGTGTACGTCTTAACATGTAGCATCTAAAGAGAACCAAAAGGAGAATTTTCTTTCGTCAAAATTTTTCAGAAAATCACGTTTTAAGGAAATCCCGCATCGTGCGAAATTATCTTGTTTTTCCTAAACAACACGTTGTAAGTCGAAAAGCTTTCATGTTGCGTGTATGTCTAAGTGTGTAGCCTCAAAAGAGAAGGCACAGGACAGTTTTCTCTCGAAAGGATATGTAAGAATACCACTTCATAAGGAAATACAGTTTTGCAGAGTAAAGACATATACGTACGCATTGGAAACTCTTTACGAGAAGAAATAACGCATAGTACAAAATTAGCTTGTATCTCCAAAACTACACGTTGTATCTCGAAAAGAATTGTTGTGGCGTGTACGTCTTAACATGTAGCATCTAAAGAGAACCAAAAGGAGAATTTTCTTTCGTCAAAATTTTTCAGAAAATCACGTTTTAAGGAAATCCCGCATCGTGCGAAATTATCTTGTTTTTCCTAAACAACACGTTGTAAGTCGAAAAGCTTTCATGTTGCGTGTATGTCTAAGTGTGTAGCCTCAAAAGAGAAGGCACAGGACAGTTTTCTCTCGAAAGGATATGTAAGAATACCACTTCATAAGGAAATACAGTTTTGCAGAGTAAAGACATATACGTACGCATTGGAAACTCTTTACGAGAAGAAATAACGCATAGTACAAAATTAGCTTGTATCTCCAAAACTACACGTTGTATCTCGAAAGAATTGTTGTGGCGTGTACGTCTTAACATGTAGCATCTAAAGAGAACCAAAAGGAGAATTTTCTTTCCTCAAAATTTTTCAGAAAATCACGTTTTAAGGAAATCCCGCATCGTGCGAAATTATCTTGTTTTTCCTAAACAACACGTTGTAAGTCGAAAAGCTTTCATGTTGCGTGTATGTCTAAGTGTGTAGCCTCAAAAGAGAAGGCACAGGACAGTTTTCTCTCGAAAGGATATGAAAGAAACCACTTCATAAGGAAATACAGTTTTGCAGAGTAAAGACATATACGTACGCATTGGAAACTCTTTATGAGAAGAAATAACGCATAGTACAAAATTAGCTTGTATCTCCAAAACTACACGTTGTATCTCGAAAAGAATTGTTGTGGCGTGTACGTCTTAACATGTAGCATCTAAAGAGAACGAAAAGCAGAATTTTCTTTCGACAAAATTTTTCAGAAAATCACGTTTTAAGGAAATCCCGCATCGTGCGAAATTATCTTGTTTTTCCTAAACAACACGTTGTAAGTCGAAAAGCTTTCATGTTGCGTGTATGTCTACGTGTGTAGCCTCAAAAGAGAAGGCACAGGTCAGTTTTCTCTCGAAAGGATATGTAAGAATACCACTTCATAAGGAAATACAGTTTTGCAGAGTAAAGACATATACGTACGCATTGGAAACTCTTTAAGAGAAGAAATAACGCATAGTACAAAATTAGCTTTTATCTCCAAAACTACACGTTGTATCTCGAAAAGAATTGTTGTGGCGTGTACGTCTTAACATGTAGCATCTAAAGAGAACCAAAAGGAGAATTTTCTTTCGTCAAAATTTTTCAGAAAATCACGTTTTAAGGAAATCCCGCATCGTGCGAAATTATCTTGTTTTTCCTAAACAACACGTTGTAAGTCGAAAAGCTTTCATGTTGCGTGTATGTCTACGTGTGTAGCCTCAAAAGAGAAGGCACAGGACAGTTTTCTCTCGAAAGGATATGTAAGAATACCACTTCATAAGGAAATACAGTTTTGCAGAGTAAAGACATATACGTACGCATTGGAAACTCTTTACGAGAAGAAATAACGCATAGTACAAAATTAGCTTGTATCTCCAAAACTACACGTTGTATCTCGAAAAGAATTGTTGTGGCGTGTACGTCTTAACATGTAGCATCTAAAGAGAACCAAAAGGAGAATTTTCTTTCGTCAAAATTTTTCAGAAAATCACGTTTTAAGGAAATCCCGCATCGTGCGAAATTATCTTGTTTTTCCTAAACAACACGTTGTAAGTCGAAAAGCTTTCATGTTGCGTGTATGTCTAAGTGTGTAGCCTCAAAAGAGAAGGCACAGGACAGTTTTCTCTCGAAAGGATATGTAAGAATACCACTTCATAAGGAAATACAGTTTTGCAGAGTAAAGACATATACGTACGCATTGGAAACTCTTTACGAGAAGAAATAACGCATAGTACAAAATTAGCTTGTATCTCCAAAACTACACGTTGTATCTCGAAAAGAATTGTTGTGGCGTGTACGTCTTAACATGTAGCATCTAAAGAGAACCAAAAGGAGAATTTTCTTTCGTCAAAATTTTTCAGAAAATCACGTTTTAAGGAAATCCCGCATCGTGCGAAATTATCTTGTTTTTCCTAAACAACACGTTGTAAGTCGAAAAGCTTTCATGTTGCGTGTATGTCTACGTGTGTAGCCTCAAAAGAGAAGGCACAGGACAGTTTTCTCTCGAAAGGATATGTAAGAATACCACTTAATAAGGAAATACAGTTTTGCAGAGTAAAGACATATACGTACGCATTGGAAACTCTTTACGAGAAGAAATAACGCATAGTACAAAATTAGCTTGTATCTCCAAAACTACACGTTGTATCTCGAAAAGAATTGTTGTGGCGTGTACGTCTTAACATGTAGCATCTAAAGAGAACCAAAAGGAGAATTTTCTTTCGTCAAAATTTTTCAGAAAATCACGTTTTAAGGAAATCCCGCATCGTGCGAAATTATCTTGTTTTTCCTAAACAACACGTTGTAAGTCGAAAAGCTTTCATGTTGCGTGTATGTCTAAATGTGTAGCCTCAAAAGAGAAGGCACAGGACAGTTTTCTCTCGAAAGGATATGTAAGAATACCACTTCATAAGGAAATACAGTTTTGCAGAGTAAAGACATATACGTACGCATTGGAAACTCTTTACGAGAAGAAATAACGCATAGTACAAAATTAGCTTGTATCTCCAAAACTACAGGTTGTATCTCGAAAAGAATTGTTGTGGCGTGTACGTCTTAACATGTAGCATCTAAAGAGAACCAAAAGGAGAATTTTCTTTCGTCAAAATTTTTCAGAAAATCACGTTTTAAGGAAATCCCGCATCGTACGAAATTATCTTGTTTTTCCTAAACAACACGTTGTAAGTCGAAAAGCTTTCATGTTGCGTGTATGTCTAAGTGTGTAGCCTCAAAAGAGAAGGCACAGGACAGTTTTCTCTCGAAAGGATATGTAAGAATACCACTTCATAAGGAAATACAGTTTTGCAGAGTAAAGACATATACGTACGCATTGGAAACTCTTTACGAGAAGAAATAACGCATAGTACAAAATTAGCTTGTATCTCCAAAACTACACGTTGTATCTCGAAAAGAATTGTTGTGGCGTGTACGTCTTAACATGTAGCATCTAAAGAGAACCAAAAGGAGAATTTTCTTTCGTCAAAATTTTTCAGAAAATCACGTTTTAAGGAAATCCCGCATCGTGCGAAATTATCTTGTTTTTCCTAAACAACACGTTGTAAGTCGAAAAGCTTTCATGTTGCGTGTATGTCTAAGTGTGTAGCCTCAAAAGAGAAGGCACAGGACAGTTTTCTCTCGAAAGGATATGTAAGAATACCACTTCATAAGGAAATACAGTTTTGCAGAGTAAAGACATATACGTACGCATTGGAAACTCTTTACGAGAAGAAATAACGCATAGTACAAAATTAGCTTGTATCTCCAAAACTACACGTTGTATCTCGAAAAGAATTGTTGTGGCGTGTACGTCTTAACATGTAGCATCTAAAGAGAACCAAAAGGAGAATTTTCTTTCGTCAAAATTTTTCAGAAAATCACGTTTTAAGGAAATCCCGCATCGTGCGAAATTATCTTGTTTTTCCTAAACAACACGTTGTAAGTCGAAAAGCTTTCATGTTGCGTGTATGTCTAAGTGTGTAGCCTCAAAAGAGAAGGCACAGGACAGTTTTCTCTCGAAAGGATATGTAAGAATACCACTTCATAAGGAAATACAGTTTTGCAGAGTAAAGACATATACGTACGCATTGGAAACTCTTTACGAGAAGAAATAACGCATAGTACAAAATTAGCTTGTATCTCCAAAACTACACGTTGTATCTCGAAAAGAATTGTTGTGGCGTGTACGTCTTAACATGTAGCATCTAAAGAGAACCAAAAGGAGAATTTTCTTTCGTCAAAATTTTTCAGAAAATCACGTTTTAAGGAAATCCGGCATCGTGCGAAATTATCTTGTTTTTCCTAAACAACACGTTGTAAGTCGAAAAGCTTTCATGTTGCGTGTATGTCTAAGTGTGTAGCCTCAAAAGAGAAGGCACAGGACAGTTTTCTCTCGAAAGGATATGTAAGAATACCACTTCATAAGGAAATACAGTTTTGCAGAGTAAAGACATATACGTACGCATTGGAAACTCTTTACGAGAAGAAATAACGCATAGTACAAAATTAGCTTGTATCTCCAAAACTACACGTTGTATCTCGAAAGAATTGTTGTGGCGTGTACGTCTTAACATGTAGCATCTAAAGAGAACCAAAAGGAGAATTTTCTTTCCTCAAAATTTTTCAGAAAATCACGTTTTAAGGAAATCCCGCATCGTGCGAAATTATCTTGTTTTTCCTAAACAACACGTTGTAAGTCGAAAAGCTTTCATGTTGCGTGTATGTCTAAGTGTGTAGCCTCAAAAGAGAAGGCACAGGACAGTTTTCTCTCGAAAGGATATGAAAGAAACCACTTCATAAGGAAATACAGTTTTGCAGAGTAAAGACATATACGTACGCATTGGAAACTCTTTATGAGAAGAAATAACGCATAGTACAAAATTAGCTTGTATCTCCAAAACTACACGTTGTATCTCGAAAAGAATTGTTGTGGCGTGTACGTCTTAACATGTAGCATCTAAAGAGAACGAAAAGCAGAATTTTCTTTCGACAAAATTTTTCAGAAAATCACGTTTTAAGGAAATCCCGCATCGTGCGAAATTATCTTGTTTTTCCTAAACAACACGTTGTAAGTCGAAAAGCTTTCATGTTGCGTGTATGTCTACGTGTGTAGCCTCAAAAGAGAAGGCACAGGTCAGTTTTCTCTCGAAAGGATATGTAAGAATACCACTTCATAAGGAAATACAGTTTTGCAGAGTAAAGACATATACGTACGCATTGGAAACTCTTTAAGAGAAGAAATAACGCATAGTACAAAATTAGCTTTTATCTCCAAAACTACACGTTGTATCTCGAAAAGAATTGTTGTGGCGTGTACGTCTTAACATGTAGCATCTAAAGAGAACCAAAAGGAGAATTTTCTTTCGTCAAAATTTTTCAGAAAATCACGTTTTAAGGAAATCCCGCATCGTGCGAAATTATCTTGTTTTTCCTAAACAACACGTTGTAAGTCGAAAAGCTTTCATGTTGCGTGTATGTCTACGTGTGTAGCCTCAAAAGAGAAGGCACAGGACAGTTTTCTCTCGAAAGGATATGTAAGAATACCACTTCATAAGGAAATACAGTTTTGCAGAGTAAAGACATATACGTACGCATTGGAAACTCTTTACGAGAAGAAATAACGCATAGTACAAAATTAGCTTGTATCTCCAAAACTACACGTTGTATCTCGAAAAGAATTGTTGTGGCGTGTACGTCTTAACATGTAGCATCTAAAGAGAACCAAAAGGAGAATTTTCTTTCGTCAAAATTTTTCAGAAAATCACGTTTTAAGGAAATCCCGCATCGTGCGAAATTATCTTGTTTTTCCTAAACAACACGTTGTAAGTCGAAAAGCTTTCATGTTGCGTGTATGTCTAAGTGTGTAGCCTCAAAAGAGAAGGCACAGGACAGTTTTCTCTCGAAAGGATATGTAAGAATACCACTTCATAAGGAAATACAGTTTTGCAGAGTAAAGACATATACGTACGCATTGGAAACTCTTTACGAGAAGAAATAACGCATAGTACAAAATTAGCTTGTATCTCCAAAACTACACGTTGTATCTCGAAAAGAATTGTTGTGGCGTGTACGTCTTAACATGTAGCATCTAAAGAGAACCAAAAGGAGAATTTTCTTTCGTCAAAATTTTTCAGAAAATCACGTTTTAAGGAAATCCCGCATCGTGCGAAATTATCTTGTTTTTCCTAAACAACACGTTGTAAGTCGAAAAGCTTTCATGTTGCGTGTATGTCTAAGTGTGTAGCCTCAAAAGAGAAGGCACAGGACAGTTTTCTCTCGAAAGGATATGTAAGAATACCACTTAATAAGGAAATACAGTTTTGCAGAGTAAAGACATATACGTACGCATTGGAAACTCTTTACGAGAAGAAATAACGCATAGTACAAAATTAGCTTGTATCTCCAAAACTACACGTTGTATCTCGAAAAGAATTGTTGTGGCGTGTACGTCTTAACATGTAGCATCTAAAGAGAACCAAAAGGAGAATTTTCTTTCGTCAAAATTTTTCAGAAAATCACGTTTTAAGGAAATCCCGCATCGTGCGAAATTATCTTGTTTTTCCTAAACAACACGTTGTAAGTCGAAAAGCTTTCATGTTGCGTGTATGTCTAAATGTGTAGCCTCAAAAGAGAAGGCACAGGACAGTTTTCTCTCGAAAGGATATGTAAGAATACCACTTCATAAGGAAATACAGTTTTGCAGAGTAAAGACATATACGTACGCATTGGAAACTCTTTACGAGAAGAAATAACGCATAGTACAAAATTAGCTTGTATCTCCAAAACTACAGGTTGTATCTCGAAAAGAATTGTTGTGGCGTGTACGTCTTAACATGTAGCATCTAAAGAGAACCAAAAGGAGAATTTTCTTTCGTCAAAATTTTTCAGAAAATCACGTTTTAAGGAAATCCCGCATCGTACGAAATTATCTTGTTTTTCCTAAACAACACGTTGTAAGTCGAAAAGCTTTCATGTTGCGTGTATGTCTAAGTGTGTAGCCTCAAAAGAGAAGGCACAGGACAGTTTTCTCTCGAAAGGATATGTAAGAATACCACTTCATAAGGAAATACAGTTTTGCAGAGTAAAGACATATACGTACGCATTGGAAACTCTTTACGAGAAGAAATAACGCATAGTACAAAATTAGCTTGTATCTCCAAAACTACACGTTGTATCTCGAAAAGAATTGTTGTGGCGTGTACGTCTTAACATGTAGCATCTAAAGAGAACCAAAAGGAGAATTTTCTTTCGTCAAAATTTTTCAGAAAATCACGTTTTAAGGAAATCCCGCATCGTGCGAAATTATCTTGTTTTTCCTAAACAACACGTTGTAAGTCGAAAAGCTTTCATGTTGCGTGTATGTCTAAGTGTGTAGCCTCAAAAGAGAAGGCACAGGACAGTTTTCTCTCGAAAGGATATGTAAGAATACCACTTCATAAGGAAATACAGTTTTGCAGAGTAAAGACATATACGTACGCATTGGAAACTCTTTACGAGAAGAAATAACGCATAGTACAAAATTAGCTTGTATCTCCAAAACTACACGTTGTATCTCGAAAAGAATTGTTGTGGCGTGTACGTCTTAACATGTAGCATCTAAAGAGAACCAAAAGGAGAATTTTCTTTCGTCAAAATTTTTCAGAAAATCACGTTTTAAGGAAATCCCGCATCGTGCGAAATTATCTTGTTTTTCCTAAACAACACGTTGTAAGTCGAAAAGCTTTCATGTTGCGTGTATGTCTAAGTGTGTAGCCTCAAAAGAAAAGGCACAGGACAGTTTTCTCTCGAAAGGATATGTAAGAATACCACTTCATAAGGAAATACAGTTTTGCAGAGTAAAGACATATACGTACGCATTGGAAACTCTTTACGAGAAGAAATAACGCATAGTACAAAATTAGCTTGTATCTCCAAAACTACACGTTGTATCTCGAAAAGAATTGTTGTGGCGTGTACGTCTTAACATGTAGCATCTAAAGAGAACCAAAAGGAGAATTTTCTTTTGTCAAAATTTTTCAGAAAATCACGTTTTAAGGAAATCCCGCATCGTGCGAAATTATCTTGTTTTTCCTAAACAACACGTTGTAAGTCGAAAAGCTTTCATGTGGCGTGTATGTCTAAGTGTGTAGCCTCAAAAGAGAAGGCACAGGACAGTTTTCTCTCGAAAGGATATGTAAGAATACCACTTCATAAGGAAATACAGTTTTGCAGAGTAAAGACATATACGTACGCATTGGAAACTCTTTACGAGAAGAAATAACGCATAGTACAAAATTAGCTTGTATCTCCAAAACTACACGTTGTATCTCGAAAAGAATTGTTGTGGCGTGTACGTCTTAACATGTAGCATCTAAAGAGAACCAAAAGGAGAATTTTCTTTCGTCAAAATTTTTCAGAAAATCACGTTTTAAGGAAATCCCGCATCGTGCGAAATTATCTTGTTTTTCCTAAACAACACGTTGTAAGTCGAAAAGCTTTCATGTTGCGTGTATGTCTACGTGTGTAGCCTCAAAAGAGAAGGCACAGGACAGTTTTCTCTCGAAAGGATATGTAAGAATACCACTTCATAAGGAAATACAGTTTTGCAGAGTAAAGACATATACATACGCATTGGAAACTCTTTACGAGAAGAAATAACGCATAGTACAAAATTAGCTTGTATCTCCAAAACTACAAGTTGTATCTCGAAAAGAATTGTTGTGGCGTGTACGTCTTAACATGTAGCATCTAAAGAGAACCAAAAGGAGAATTTTCTTTCGTCAAAATTTTTCAGAAAATCACGTTTTAAGGAAATCCCGCATCGTGCGAAATTATCTTGTTTTTCCTAAACAACACGTTGTAAGTCGAAAAGCTTTCATGTTGCGTGCATGTCTACGTGTGTAGCCTCAAAAGAGAAGGCACAGGACAGTTTTCTCTCGAAAGGATATGTAAGAATACCACTTCATAAGGAAATACAGTTTTGCAGAGTAAAGACATATACGTACGCATTGGAAACTCTTTACGAGAAGAAATAACGCATAGTACAAAATTAGCTTGTATCTCCAAAACTACACGTTGTATCTCGAAAAGAATTGTTGTGGCGTGTACGTCTTAACATGTAGCATCTAAAGAGAACCAAAAGGAGAATTTTCTTTCGTCAAAATTTTTCAGAAAATCACGTTTTAAGGAAATCCCGCATCGTGCGAAATTATCTTGTTTTTCCTAAACAACACGTTGTAAGTCGAAAAGCTTTCATGTTGCGTGTATGTCTAAGTGTGTAGCCTCAAAAGAGAAGGCACAGGACAGTTTTCTCTCGAAAGGATATGTAAGAATACCACTTCATAAGGAAATACAGTTTTGCAGAGTAAAGACATATACGTACGCATTGGAAACTCTTTACGAGAAGAAATAACGCATAGTACAAAATTAGCTTGTATCTCCAAAACTACACGTTGTATCTCGAAAAGAATTGTTGTGGCGTGTACGTCTTAACATGTAGCATCTAAAGAGAACCAAAAGGAGAATTTTCTTTCGTCAAAATTTTTCAGAAAATCACGTTTTAAGGAAATCCCGCATCGTGCGAAATTATCTTGTTTTTCCTAAACAACACGTTGTAAGTCGAAAAGCTTTCATGTTGCGTGTATGTCTAAGTGTGTAGCCTCAAAAGAAAAGGCACAGGACAGTTTTCTCTCGAAAGGATATGTAAGAATACCACTTCATAAGGAAATACAGTTTTGCAGAGTAAAGACATATACGTACGCATTGGAAACTCTTTACGAGAAGAAATAACGCATAGTACAAAATTAGCTTGTATCTCCAAAACTACACGTTGTATCTCGAAAAGAATTGTTGTGGCGTGTACGTCTTAACATGTAGCATCTAAAGAGAACCAAAAGGAGAATTTTCTTTTGTCAAAATTTTTCAGAAAATCACGTTTTAAGGAAATCCCGCATCGTGCGAAATTATCTTGTTTTTCCTAAACAACACGTTGTAAGTCGAAAAGCTTTCATGTGGCGTGTATGTCTAAGTGTGTAGCCTCAAAAGAGAAGGCACAGGACAGTTTTCTCTCGAAAGGATATGTAAGAATACCACTTCATAAGGAAATACAGTTTTGCAGAGTAAAGACATATACGTACGCATTGGAAACTCTTTACGAGAAGAAATAACGCATAGTACAAAATTAGCTTGTATCTCCAAAACTACACGTTGTATCTCGAAAAGAATTGTTGTGGCGTGTACGTCTTAACATGTAGCATCTAAAGAGAACCAAAAGGAGAATTTTCTTTCGTCAAAATTTTTCAGAAAATCACGTTTTAAGGAAATCCCGCATCGTGCGAAATTATCTTGTTTTTCCTAAACAACACGTTGTAAGTCGAAAAGCTTTCATGTTGCGTGTATGTCTACGTGTGTAGCCTCAAAAGAGAAGGCACAGGACAGTTTTCTCTCGAAAGGATATGTAAGAATACCACTTCATAAGGAAATACAGTTTTGCAGAGTAAAGACATATACATACGCATTGGAAACTCTTTACGAGAAGAAATAACGCATAGTACAAAATTAGCTTGTATCTCCAAAACTACAAGTTGTATCTCGAAAAGAATTGTTGTGGCGTGTACGTCTTAACATGTAGCATCTAAAGAGAACCAAAAGGAGAATTTTCTTTCGTCAAAATTTTTCAGAAAATCACGTTTAAGGAAATCCCGCATCGTGCGAAATTATCTTGTTTTTCCTAAACAACACGTTGTAAGTCGAAAAGCTTTCATGTTGCGTGCATGTCTACGTGTGTAGCCTCAAAAGAGAAGGCACAGGACAGTTTTCTCTCGAAAGGATATGTAAGAATACCACTTCATAAGGAAATACAGTTTTGCAGAGTAAAGACATATACGTACGCATTGGAAACTCTTTACGAGAAGAAATAACGCATAGTACAAAATTAGCTTGTATCTCCAAAACTACACGTTGTATCTCGAAAAGAATTGTTGTGGCGTGTACGTCTTAACATGTAGCATCTAAAGAGAACCAAAAGGAGAATTTTCTTTCGTCAAAATTTTTCAGAAAATCACGTTTTAAGGAAATCCCGCATCGTGCGAAATTATCTTGTTTTTCCTAAACAACACGTTGTAAGTCGAAAAGCTTTCATGTTGCGTGTATGTCTAAGTGTGTAGCCTCAAAAGAGAAGGCACAGGACAGTTTTCTCTCGAAAGGATATGTAAGAATACCACTTCATAAGGAAATACAGTTTTGCAGAGTAAAGACATATACGTACGCATTGGAAACTCTTTACGAGAAGAAATAACGCATAGTACAAAATTAGCTTGTATCTCCAAAACTACACGTTGTATCTCGAAAAGAATTGTTGTGGCGTGTACGTCTTAACATGTAGCATCTAAAGAGAACCAAAAGGAGAATTTTCTTTCGTCAAAATTTTTCAGAAAATCACGTTTTAAGGAAATCCCGCATCGTGCGAAATTATCTTGTTTTTCCTAAACAACACGTTGTAAGTCGAAAAGCTTTCATGTTGCGTGTATGTCTAAGTGTGTAGCCTCAAAAGAAAAGGCACAGGACAGTTTTCTCTCGAAAGGATATGTAAGAATACCACTTCATAAGGAAATACAGTTTTGCAGAGTAAAGACATATACGTACGCATTGGAAACTCTTTACGAGAAGAAATAACGCATAGTACAAAATTAGCTTGTATCTCCAAAACTACACGTTGTATCTCGAAAAGAATTGTTGTGGCGTGTACGTCTTAACATGTAGCATCTAAAGAGAACCAAAAGGAGAATTTTCTTTTGTCAAAATTTTTCAGAAAATCACGTTTTAAGGAAATCCCGCATCGTGCGAAATTATCTTGTTTTTCCTAAACAACACGTTGTAAGTCGAAAAGCTTTCATGTGGCGTGTATGTCTAAGTGTGTAGCCTCAAAAGAGAAGGCACAGGACAGTTTTCTCTCGAAAGGATATGTAAGAATACCACTTCATAAGGAAATACAGTTTTGCAGAGTAAAGACATATACGTACGCATTGGAAACTCTTTACGAGAAGAAATAACGCATAGTACAAAATTAGCTTGTATCTCCAAAACTACACGTTGTATCTCGAAAAGAATTGTTGTGGCGTGTACGTCTTAACATGTAGCATCTAAAGAGAACCAAAAGGAGAATTTTCTTTCGTCAAAATTTTTCAGAAAATCACGTTTTAAGGAAATCCCGCATCGTGCGAAATTATCTTGTTTTTCCTAAACAACACGTTGTAAGTCGAAAAGCTTTCATGTTGCGTGTATGTCTACGTGTGTAGCCTCAAAAGAGAAGGCACAGGACAGTTTTCTCTCGAAAGGATATGTAAGAATACCACTTCATAAGGAAATACAGTTTTGCAGAGTAAAGACATATACATACGCATTGGAAACTCTTTACGAGAAGAAATAACGCATAGTACAAAATTAGCTTGTATCTCCAAAACTACAAGTTGTATCTCGAAAAGAATTGTTGTGGCGTGTACGTCTTAACATGTAGCATCTAAAGAGAACCCAAAGGAGAATTTTCTTTCGTCAAAATTTTTCAGAAAATCACGTTTTAAGGAAATCCCGCATCGTGCGAAATTATCTTGTTTTTCCTAAACAACACGTTGTAAGTCGAAAAGCTTTCATGTTGCGTGTATGTCTACGTGTGTAGCCTCAAAAGAGAAGGCACAGGACAGTTTTCTCTCGAAAGGATATGTAAGAATACCACTTCATAAGGAAATACAGTTTTGCAGAGTAAAGACATATACGTACGCATTGGAAACTCTTTACGAGAAGAAATAACACATAGTACAAAATTAGCTTGTATCTCCAAAACTACACGTTGTATCTCGAAAAGAATTGTTGTGGCGTGTACGTCTTAACATGTAGCATCTAAAGAGAACCAAAAGGAGAATTTTCTTTTGTCAAAATTTTTCAGAAAATCACGTTTTAAGGAAATCCCGCATCGTGCGAAATTATCTTGTTTTTCCTAAACAACACGTTGTAAGTCGAAAAGCTTTCATGTTGCGTGTATGTCTAAGTGTGTAGCCTCAAAAGAGAAGGCACAGGACAGTTTTCTCTCGAAAGGATATGTAAGAATACCACTTCATAAGGAAATACAGTTTTGCAGAGTAAAGACATATACGTACGCATTGGAAACTCTTTACGAGAAGAAATAACGCATAGTACAAAATTAGCTTGTATCTCCAAAACTACACGTTGTATCTCGAAAAGAATTGTTGTGGCGTGTACGTCTTAACATGTAGCATCTAAAGAGAACCAAAAGGAGAATTTTCTTTCGTCAAAATTTTTCAGAAAATCACGTTTTAAGGAAATCCCGCATCGTGCGAAATTATCTTGTTTTCCTAAACAACACGTTGTAAGTCGAAAAGCTTTCATGTTGCGTGTATATCTAAGTGTGTAGCCTCAAAAGAGAAGGCACAGGACAGTTTTCTCTCGAAAGGATATGTAAGAATACCACTTCATAAGGAAATACAGTTTTGCAGAGTAAAGACATATACGTACGCATTGGAAACTCTTTAGGAGAAGAAATAACGCATAGTACAAAATTAGCTTGTATCTCCAAAACTACACGTTGTATCTCGAAAAGAATTGTTGTGGCGTGTACGTCTTAACATGTAGCATCTAAAGAGAACCAAAAGGAGAATTTTCTTTCGTCAAAATTTTTCAGAAAATCACGTTTTAAGGAAATCCCGCATCGTGCGAAATTATCTTGTTTTTCCTAAACAACACGTTGTAAGTCGAAAAGCTTTCATGTTGCGTGCATGTCTACGTGTGTAGCCTCAAAAGAGAAGGCACAGGACAGTTTTCTCTCGAAAGGATATGTAAGAATACCACTTCATAAGGAAATACAGTTTTGCAGAGTAAAGACATATACGTACGCATTGGAAACTCTTTACGAGAAGAAATAACGCATAGTACAAAATTAGCTTGTATCTCCAAAACTACACGTTGTATCTCGAAAAGAATTGTTGTGGCGTGTACGTCTTAACATGTAGCATCTAAAGAGAACCAAAAGGAAAATTTTCTTTCGTCAAAATTTTCCAGAAAATCACGTTTTAAGGAAATCCCGCTTCGTGCGAAATTATCTTGTTTTTCCTAAACAACACGTTGTAAGTCGAAAAGCTTTCATGTTGCGTGTATGTCTAAGTGTGTAGCCTCAAAAGAGAAGGCACAGGACAGTTTTCTCTCGAAAGGATATGTAAGAATACCACTTCATAAGGAAATACAGTTTTGCAGAGTAAAGACATATACGTACGCATTGGAAACTCTTTAGGAGAAGAAATAACGCATAGTACAAAATTAGCTTGTATCTCCAAAACTACACGTTGTATCTCGAAAAGAATTGTTGTGGCGTGTACGTCTTAACATGTAGCATCTAAAGAGAACCAAAAGGAGAATTTTCTTTCGTCAAAATTTTTCAGAAAATCACGTTTTAAGGAAATCCCGCATCGTGCGAAATTATCTTGTTTTTCCTAAACAACAGGTTGTAAGTAGAAAAGCTTTCATGTTGCGTGTATGTCTACGTGTGTAGCCTCAAAAGAGAAGGCACAGGACAGTTTTCTCTCGAAAGGATATGTAAGAATACCACTTCATAAGGAAATACAGTTTTGCAGAGTAAAGACATATACGTACGCATTGGAATCTCTTTAGGAGAAGAAATAACGCATAGTACAAAATTAGCTTGTTTCTCCAAAACTACACGTTGTATCTCGAAAAGAATTGTTGTGGCGTGTACGTCTTAACATGTAGCATCTAAAGAGAACCAAAAGGAGAATTTTCTTTCGTCAAAATTTTTCAGAAAATCACGTTTTAAGGAAATCCCGCATCGTGCGAAATTATCTTGTTTTTCCTAAACAACAGGTTGTAAGTCGAAAAGCTTTCATGTTGCGTGTATGTCTAAGTGTGTAGCCTCAAAAGAGAAGGCACAGGACAGTTTTCTCTTGAAAGGATATGTAAGAATACTACTTCATAAGGAAATACAGTTTTGCAGAGTAAAGACATATACGTACGCATTGGAAACTCTTTACGAGAAGAAATAACGCATAGTACAAAATTACCTTGTATCTCCAAAACTACACGTTGTATCTCGAAAAGAATTGGTGTGGCGTGTACTTCTTAACATGTAGCATCTAAAGAGAACCAAAAGGAGAATTTTCTTTCGTCAAAATTTTTCAGAAAATCACGTTTTAAGGAATCCCGCATCGTGCGAAATTATCTTGTTTTTCCTAAACAACACGTTGTAAGTCGAAAAGCTTTCATGTTGTGTGTATGTCTAAGTGTGTAGCCTCAAAAGAGAAGGCACAGGACAGTTTTCTCTCGAAAGGATATGTAAGAATACCACTTCATAAGGAAATACAGTTTTGCAGAGTAAAGACATATACGTACGCATTGGAAACTCTTTACGAGAAGAAATAACGCATAGTACAAAATTAGCTTGTATCTCCAAAACTACACGTTGTATCTCGAAAAGAATTGTTGTGGCGTGTACGTCTTAACATGTAGCATCTAAAGAGAACCAAAAGGAGAATTTTCTTTCGTCAAAATTTTTCAGAAAATCACGTTTTAAGGAAATCCCGCATCGTGCGAAATTATCTTGTTTTTCCTAAACAACACGTTGTAAGTCGAAAAGCTTTCATGTTGCGTGTATGTCTACGTGTGTAGCCTCAAAAGAGAAGGCACAGGACAGTTTTCTCTCGAAAGGATATGTAAGAATACCACTTCATAAGGAAATACAGTTTTGCAGAGTAAAGACATATACATACGCATTGGAAACTCTTTACGAGAAGAAATAACGCATAGTACAAAATTAGCTTGTATCTCCAAAACTACACGTTGTATCTCGAAAAGAATTGTTGTGGCGTGTACGTCTTAACATGTAGCATCTAAAGAGAACCAAAAGGAGAATTTTCTTTCGTCAAATTTTTTCAGAAAATCACGTTTTAAGGAAATCCCGCATAGTGCGAAATTATCTTGTTTTTCCTAAACAACACGTTGTAAGTCGAAAAGCTTTCATGTTGCGTGTATGTCTACGTGTGTAGCCTCAAAAGAGAAGGCACAGGACAGTTTTCTCTCGAAAGGATATGTAAGAATACCACTTCATAAGGAAATACAGTTTTGCAGAGTAAAGACATATACATACGCATTGGAAACTCTTTACGAAAAGAAATAACGCATAGTACAAAATTAGCTTGTATCTCCAAAACTACACGTTGTATCTCGAAAAGAATTGTTGTGGCGTGTACGTCTTAACATGTAGCATCTAAAGAGAACCAAAAGGAGAATTTTCTTTCGTCAAAATTTTTCAGAAAATCACGTTTTAAGGAAATCCCGCATCGTGCGAAATTATCTTGTTTTTCCTAAACAACACGTTGTAAGTCGAAAAGCTTTCATGTTGCGTGTATGTCTACGTGTGTAGCCTCAAAAGAGAAGGCACAGGACAGTTTTCTCTCGAAAGGATATGTAAGAATACCACTTCATAAGGAAATACAGTTTTGCAGAGTAAAGACATATACGTACGCATTGGAATCTCTTTAGGAGAAGAAATAACGCATAGTACAAAATTAGCTTGTTTCTCCAAAACTACACGTTGTATCTCGAAAAGAATTGTTGTGGCGTGTACGTCTTAACATGTAGCATCTAAAGAGAACCAAAAGGAGAATTTTCTTTCGTCAAAATTTTTCAGAAAATCACGTTTTAAGGAAATCCCGCATCGTGCGAAATTATCTTGTTTTTCCTAAACAACAGGTTGTAAGTCGAAAAGCTTTCATGTTGCGTGTATGTCTAAGTGTGTAGCCTCAAAAGAGAAGGCACAGGACAGTTTTCTCTTGAAAGGATATGTAAGAATACTACTTCATAAGGAAATACAGTTTTGCAGAGTAAAGACATATACGTACGCATTGGAAACTCTTTACGAGAAGAAATAACGCATAGTACAAAATTACCTTGTATCTCCAAAACTACACGTTGTATCTCGAAAAGAATTGGTGTGGCGTGTACTTCTTAACATGTAGCATCTAAAGAGAACCAAAAGGAGAATTTTCTTTCGTCAAAATTTTTCAGAAAATCACGTTTTAAGGAATCCCGCATCGTGCGAAATTATCTTGTTTTTCCTAAACAACACGTTGTAAGTCGAAAAGCTTTCATGTTGTGTGTATGTCTAAGTGTGTAGCCTCAAAAGAGAAGGCACAGGACAGTTTTCTCTCGAAAGGATATGTAAGAATACCACTTCATAAGGAAATACAGTTTTGCAGAGTAAAGACATATACGTACGCATTGGAAACTCTTTACGAGAAGAAATAACGCATAGTACAAAATTAGCTTGTATCTCCAAAACTACACGTTGTATCTCGAAAAGAATTGTTGTGGCGTGTACGTCTTAACATGTAGCATCTAAAGAGAACCAAAAGGAGAATTTTCTTTCGTCAAAATTTTTCAGAAAATCACGTTTTAAGGAAATCCCGCATCGTGCGAAATTATCTTGTTTTTCCTAAACAACACGTTGTAAGTCGAAAAGCTTTCATGTTGCGTGTATGTCTACGTGTGTAGCCTCAAAAGAGAAGGCACAGGACAGTTTTCTCTCGAAAGGATATGTAAGAATACCACTTCATAAGGAAATACAGTTTTGCAGAGTAAAGACATATACATACGCATTGGAAACTCTTTACGAGAAGAAATAACGCATAGTACAAAATTAGCTTGTATCTCCAAAACTACACGTTGTATCTCGAAAAGAATTGTTGTGGCGTGTACGTCTTAACATGTAGCATCTAAAGAGAACCAAAAGGAGAATTTTCTTTCGTCAAATTTTTTCAGAAAATCACGTTTTAAGGAAATCCCGCATAGTGCGAAATTATCTTGTTTTTCCTAAACAACACGTTGTAAGTCGAAAAGCTTTCATGTTGCGTGTATGTCTACGTGTGTAGCCTCAAAAGAGAAGGCACAGGACAGTTTTCTCTCGAAAGGATATGTAAGAATACCACTTCATAAGGAAATACAGTTTTGCAGAGTAAAGACATATACATACGCATTGGAAACTCTTTACGAAAAGAAATAACGCATAGTACAAAATTAGCTTGTATCTCCAAAACTACACGTTGTATCTCGAAAAGAATTGTTGTGGCGTGTACGTCTTAACATGTAGCATCTAAAGAGAACCAAAAGGAGAATTTTCTTTCGTCAAAATTTTTCAGAAAATCACGTTTTAAGGAAATCCCGCATCGTGCGAAATTATCTTGTTTTTCCTAAACAACACGTTGTAAGTCGAAAAGCTTTCATGTTGCGTGTATGTCTACGTGTGTAGCCTCAAAAGAGAAGGCACAGGACAGTTTTCTCTCGAAAGGATATGTAAGAATACCACTTCATAAGGAAATACAGTTTTGCAGAGTAAAGACATATACGTACGCATTGGAAACTCTTTACGAGAAGAAATAACGCATAGTACAAAATTAGCTTGTATCTCCAAAACTACACGTTGTATCTCGAAAAGAATTGTTGTGGCGTGTACGTCTTAACATGTAGCATCTAAAGAGAACCAAAAGGAGAATTTTCTTTCGTCAAAATTTTTCAGAAAATCACGTTTTAAGGAAATCCCGCATCGTGCGAAATTATCTTGTTTTTCCTAAACAACACGTTGTAAGTCGAAAAGCTTTCATGTTGCGTGTATGTCTAAGTGTGTAGCCTCAAAAGAGAAGGCACAGGACAGTTTTCTCTCGAAAGGATATGTAAGAATACCACTTCATAAGGAAATACAGTTTTGCAGAGTAAAGACATATACGTACGCATTGGAAACTCTTTACGAGAAGAAATAACGCATCGTACAAAATTAGCTTGTATCTCCAAAACTACACGTTGTATCTCGAAAAGAATTGTTGTGGCGTGTACGTCTTAACATGTAGCATCTAAAGAGAACCAAAAGGAGAATTTTCTTTCGTCAAAATTTTTCAGAAAATCACGTTTTAAGGAAATCCCGCATCGTGCGAAATTATCTTGTTTTTCCTAAACAACACGTTGTAAGTCGAAAAGCTTTCATGTTGCGTGTATGTCTACGTGTGTAGCCTCAAAAGAGAAGGCACAGGACAGTTTTCTCTCGAAAGGATATGTAAGAATACCACTTCATAAGGAAATACAGTTTTGCAGAGTAAAGACATATACGTACGCATTGGAAACTCTTTACGAGAAGAAATAACGCATAGTACAAAATTAGCTTGTATCTCCAAAACTACACGTTGTATCTCGAAAAGAATTGTTGTGGCGTGTACGTCTTAACATGTAGCATCTAAAGAGAACCAAAAGGAGAATTTTCTTTCGTCAAAATTTTTCAGAAAATCACGTTTTAAGGAAATCCCGCATCGTGCGAAATTAACTTGTTTTTCCTAAACAACACGTTGTAAGTCGAAAAGCTTTCATGTTGCGTGTATGTCTAAGTGTGTAGCCTCAAAAGAGAAGGCACAGGACAGTTTTCTCTCGAAAGGATATGTAAGAATACCACTTCATAAGGAAATACAGTTTTGCAGAGTAAAGACATATACGTACGCATTGGAAACTCTTTACGAGAAGAAATAACGCATAGTACAAAATTAGCTTGTATCTCCAAAACTACACGTTGTATCTCGAAAAGAATTGTTGTGGCGTGTACGTCTTAACATGTAGCATCTAAAGAGAACCAAAAGGAGAATTTTCTTTCGTCAAAATTTTTCAGAAAATCACGTTTTAAGGAAATCCCGCATCGTGCGAAATTATCTTGTTTTTCCTAAACAACACGTTGTAAGTCGAAAAGCTTTCATGTTGCGTGTATGTCTACGTGTGTAGCCTCAAAAGAGAAGGCACAGGACAGTTTTCTCTCGAAAGGATATGTAAGAATACCACTTCATAAGGAAATACAGTTTGCAGAGTAAAGACATATACGTACGCATTGGAAACTCTTTACGAGAAGAAATAACGCATAGTACAAAATTAGCTTGTATCTCCAAAACTACACGTTGTATCTCGAAAAGAATTGTTGTGGCGTGTACGTCTTAACATGTAGCATCTAAAGAGAACCAAAAGGAGAATTTTCTTTCGTCAAAATTTTTCAGAAAATCACGTTTTAAGGAAATCCCGCATCGTGCGAAATTATCTTGTTTTTCCTAAACAACACGTTGTAAGTCGAAAAGCTTTCATGTTGCGTGTATGTCTAAGTGTGTAGCCTCAAAAGAGAAGGCACAGGACAGTTTTCTCTCGAAAGGATATGTAAGAATACCACTTCATAAGGAAATACAGTTTTGCAGAGTAAAGACATATACGTACGCATTGGAAACTCTTTACGAGAAGAAATAACGCATAGTACAAAATTAGCTTGTATCTCCAAAACTACACGTTGTATCTCGAAAAGAATTGTTGTGGCGTGTACGTCTTAACATGTAGCATCTAAAGAGAACCAAAAGGAGAATTTTCTTTCGTCAAAATTTTTCAGAAAATCACGTTTTAAGGAAATCCCGCATCGTGCGAAATTATCTTGTTTTTCCTAAACAACACGTTGTAAGTCGAAAATCTTTCATGTTGCGTGTATGTCTAAGTGTGTAGCCTCAAAAGAGAAGGCACAGGACAGTTTTCTCTCGAAAGGATATGTAAGAATACCACTTCATAAGGAAATACAGTTTTGCAAGGTAAAGACATATACGTACGCATTGGAAACTCTTTAAGAGAAGAAATAACGCATAGTACAAAATTAGCTTGTATCTCCAAAACTACACGTTGTATCTCGAAAAGAATTGTTGTGGCGTGTACGTCTTAACATGTAGCATCTAAAGAGAACCAAAAGGAGAATTTTCTTTCGTCAAAATTTTTCAGAAAATCACGTTTTAAGGAAATCCCGCATCGTGCGAAATTATCTTGTTTTTCCTAAACAACACGTTGTAAGTCGAAAAGCTTTCATGTTGCGTGTATGTCTAAGTGTGTAGCCTCAAAAGAGAAGGCACAGGACAGTTTTCTCTCGAAAGGATATGTAAGAATACCACTTCATAAGGAAATACAGTTTTGCAGAGTAAAGACATATACGTACGCATTGGAAACTCTTTACGAGAAGAAATAACGCATAGTACAAAATTAGCTTGTATCTCCAAAACTACACGTTGTATCTCGAAAAGAATTGTTGTGGCGTGTACGTCTTAACATGTAGCATCTAAAGAGAACCAAAAGGAGAATTTTCTTTCGTCAAAATTTTTCAGAAAATCACGTTTTAAGGAAATCCCGCATCGTGCGAAATTATCTTGTTTTTCCTAAACAACAGGTTGTAAGTCGAAAAGCTTTCATGTTGCGTGTATGTCTACGTGTGTAGCCTCAAAAGAGAAGGCACAGGACAGTTTTCTCTCGAAAGGATATGTAAGAATACCACTTCATAAGGAAATACAGTTTTGCAGAGTAAAGACATATACGTACGCATTGGAAACTCTTTACGAGAAGAAATAACGCATAGTACAAAATTAGCTTGTATCTCCAAAACTACACGTTGTATCTCGAAAAGAATTGTTGTGGCGTGTACGTCTTAACATGTAGCATCTAAAGAGAACCAAAAGGAGAATTTTCTTTCGTCAAAATTTTTCAGAAAATCACGTTTTAAGGAAATCCCGCATCGTGCGAAATTATCTTGTTTTTCCTAAACAACACGTTGTAAGTCGAAAAGCTTTCATGTTGCGTGTATGTCTACGTGTGTAGCCTCAAAAGAGAAGGCACAGGACAGTTTTCTCTCGAAAGGATATGTAAGAATACCACTTCATAAGGAAATACAGTTTTGCAGAGTAAAGACATATACGTACGCATTGGAAACTCTTTACGAGAAGAAATAACGCATAGTACAAAATTAGCTTGTATCTCCAAAACTACACGTTGTATCTCGAAAAGAATTGTTGTGGCGTGTACGTCTTAACATGTAGCATCTAAAGAGAACCAAAAGGAGAATTTTCTTTCGTCAAAATTTTTCAGAAAATCACGTTTTAAGGAAATCCCGCATCGTGCGAAATTATCTTGTTTTTCCTAAACAACACGTTGTAAGTCGAAAAGCTTTCATGTTGCGTGTATGTCTACGTGTGTAGCCTCAAAAGAGAAGGCACAGGACAGTTTTCTCTCGAAAGGATATGTAAGAATACCACTTCATAAGGAAATACAGTTTTGCAGAGTAAAGACATATACGTACGCATTGGAAACTCTTTAAGAGAAGAAATAACGCATAGTACAAAATTAGCTTGTATCTCCAAAACTACACGTTGTATCTCGTAAAGAATTGTTGTGGCGTGTACGTCTTAACATGTAGCATCTAAAGAGAACCAAAAGGAGAATTTTCTTTCGTCAAAATTTTTCAGAAAATCACGTTTTAAGGAAATCCCGCATCGTGCGAAATTATCTTGTTTTTCCTAAACAACACGTTGTAAGTCGAAAAGCTTTCATGTTGCGTGTATGTCTAAGTGTGTAGCCTCAAAAGAGAAGGCACAGGACAGTTTTCTCTCGAAAGGATATGTAAGAATACCACTTCATAAGGAAATACAGTTTTGCAGAGTAAAGACATATACGTACGCATTGGAAACTCTTTACGAGAAGAAATAACGCATAGTACAAAATTAGCTTGTATCTCCAAAACTACACGTTGTATCTCGAAAAGAATTGTTGTGGCGTGTACGTCTTAACATGTAGCATCTAAAGAGAACCAAAAGGAGAATTTTCTTTCGTCAAAATTTTTCAGAAAATCACGTTTTAAGGAAATCCCGCATCGTGCGAAATTATCTTGTTTTTCCTAAACAACACGTTGTAAGTCGAAAAGCTTTCATGTTGCGTGTATGTCTACGTGTGTAGCCTCAAAAGAGAAGGCACAGGACAGTTTTCTCTCGAAAGGATATGTAAGAATACCACTTCATAAGGAAATACAGTTTTGCAGAGTAAAGACATATACGTACGCATTGGAAACTCATTACGAGAAGAAATAACGCATAGTACAAAATTAGCTTGTATCTCCAAAACTACACGTTGTATCTCGAAAAGAATTGTTGTGGCGTGTACGTCTTAACATGTAGCATCTAAAGAGAACCAAAAGGAGAATTTTCTTTCGTCAATTTTTCAGAAAATCACGTTTTAAGGAAATCCCGCATCGTGCGAAATTATCTTGTTTTTCCTAAACAACACGTTGTAAGTCGAAAAGCTTTCATGTTGCGTGTATGTCTACGTGTGTAGCCTCAAAAGAGAAGGCACAGGACAGTTTTCTCTCGAAAGGATATGTAAGAATACCACTTCATAAGGAAATACAGTTTTGCAGAGTAAAGACATATACGTACGCATTGGAAACTCTTTACGAGAAGAAATAACGCATAGTACAAAATTAGCTTGTATCTCCAAAACTACACGTTGTATCTCGAAAAGAATTGTTGTGGCGTGTACGTCTTAACATGTAGCATCTAAAGAGAACCAAAAGGAGAATTTTCTTTCGTCAAAATTTTTCAGAAAATCACGTTTTAAGGAAATCCCGCATCGTGCGAAATTATCTTGTTTTTCCTAAACAACACGTTGTAAGTCGAAAAGCTTTCATGTTGCGTGTATGTCTACGTGTGTAGCCTCAAAAGAGAAGGCACAGGACAGTTTTCTCTCGAAAGGATATGTAAGAATACCACTTCATAAGGAAATACAGTTTTGCAGAGTAAAGACATATACGTACGCATTGGAAACTCTTTAAGAGAAGAAATAACGCATAGTACAAAATTAGCTTGTATCTCCAAAACTACACGTTGTATCTCGAAAAGAATTGTTGTGGCGTGTACGTCTTAACATGTAGCATCTAAAGAGAACCAAAAGGAGAATTTTCTTTCGTCAAAATTTTTCAGAAAATCACGTTTTAAGGAAATCCCGCATCGTGCGAAATTATCTTGTTTTTCCTAAACAACACGTTGTAAGTCGAAAAGCTTTCATGTTGCGTGTATGTCTAAGTGTGTAGCCTCAAAAGAGAAGGCACAGGACAGTTTTCTCTCGAAAGGATATGTAAGAATACCACTTCATAAGGAAATACAGTTTTGCAGAGTAAAGACATATACGTACGCATTGGAAACTCTTTACGAGAAGAAATAACGCATAGTACAAAATTAGCTTGTATCTCCAAAACTACACGTTGTATCTCGAAAAGAATTGTTGTGGCGTGTACGTCTTAACATGTAGCATCTAAAGAGAACCAAAAGGAGAATTTTCTTTCGTCAAAATTTTTCAGAAAATCACGTTTTAAGGAAATCCCGCATCGTGCGAAATTATCTTGTTTTTCCTAAACAACACGTTGTAAGTCGAAAAGCTTTCATGTTGCGTGTATGTCTACGTGTGTAGCCTCAAAAGAGAAGGCACAGGACAGTTTTCTCTCGAAAGGATATGTAAGAATACCACTTCATAAGGAAATACAGTTTTGCAGAGTAAAGACATATACGTACGCATTGGAAACTCTTTACGAGAAGAAATAACGCATAGTACAAAATTAGCTTGTATCTCCAAAACTACACGTTGTATCTCGAAAAGAATTGTTGTGGCGTGTACGTCTTAACATGTAGCATCTAAAGAGAACCAAAAGGAGAATTTTCTTTCGTCAAAATTTTTCAGAAAATCACGTTTTAAGGAAATCCCGCATCGTGCGAAATTATCTTGTTTTTCCTAAACAACACGTTGTAAGTCGAAAAGCTTTCATGTTGCGTGTATATCTAAGTGTGTAGCCTCAAAAGAGAAGGCACAGGACAGTTTTCTCTCGAAAGGATATGTAAGAATACCACTTCATAAGGAAATACAGTTTTGCAGAGTAAAGACATATACGTACGCATTGGAAACTCTTTACGAGAAGAAATAACGCATAGTACAAAATTAGCTTGTATCTCCAAAACTACACGTTGTATCTCGAAAAGAATTGTTGTGGCGTGTACGTCTTAACATGTAGCATCTAAAGAGAACCAAAAGGAGAATTTTCTTTCGTCAAAATTTTTCAGAAAATCACGTTTTAAGGAAATCCCGCATCGTGCGAAATTATCTTGTTTTTCCTAAACAACACGTTGTAAGTCGAAAAGCTTTCATGTTGCGTGTATGTCTAAGTGTGTAGCCTCAAAAGAGAAGGCACAGGACAGTTTTCTCTCGAAAGGATATGTAAGAATACCACTTCATAAGGAAATACAGTTTTGCAGAGTAAAGACATATACGTACGCATTGGAAACTCTTTACGAGAAGAAATAACGCATAGTACAAAATTAGCTTGTATCTCCAAAACTACACGTTGTATCTCGAAAAGAATTGTTGTGGCATGTACGTCTTAACATGTAGCATCTAAAGAGAACCAAAAGGAGAATTTTCTTTCGTCAAAATTTTTCAGAAAATCACGTTTTAAGGAAATCCCGCATCGTGCTAAATTATCTTGTTTTTCCTAAACAACAGGTTGTAAGTCGAAAAGCTGTCATGTTGCGTGTATGTCTACGTGTGTAGCCTCAAAAGAGAAGGCACAGGACAGTTTTCTCTCGAAAGGATATGTAAGAATACCACTTCATAAGGAAATACAGTTTTGCAGAGTAAAGACATATACGTACGCATTGGAAACTCTTTACGAGAAGAAATAACGCATAGTACAAAATTAGCTTGTATCTCCAAAACTACACGTTGTATCTCGAAAAGAATTGTTGTGGCGTGTACGTCTTAACATGTAGCATCTAAAGAGAACCAAAAGGAGAATTTTCTTTCGTCAAAATTTTTCAGAAAATCACGTTTTAAGGAAATCCCGCATCGTGCGAAATTATCTTGTTTTTCCTAAACAACACGTTGTAAGTCGAAAAGCTTTCATGTTGCGTGTATGTCTACGTGTGTAGCCTCAAAAGAGAAGGCACAGGACAGTTTTCTCTCGAAAGGATATGTAAGAATACCACTTCATAAGGAAATACAGTTTTGCAGAGTAAAGACATATACGTACGCATTGGAAACTCTTTACGAGAAGAAATAACGCATAGTACAAAATTAGCTTGTATCTCCAAAACTACACGTTGTATCTCGAAAAGAATTGTTGTGGCGTGTACGTCTTAACATGTAGCATCTAAAGAGAACCAAAAGGAGAATTTTCTTTCGTCAAAATTTTTCAGAAAATCACGTTTTAAGGAAATCCCGCATCGTGCGAAATTATCTTGTTTTTCCTAAACAACACGTTGTAAGTCGAAAAGCTTTCATGTTGCGTGTATGTCTAAGTGTGTAGCCTCAAAAGAGAAGGCACAGGACAGTTTTCTCTCGAAAGGATATGTAAGAATACCACTTCATAAGGAAATACAGTTTTGCAGAGTAAAGACATATACGTACGCATTGGAAACTCTTTACGAGAAGAAATAACGCATAGTACAAAATTAGCTTGTATCTCCAAAACTACACGTTGTATCTCGAAAAGAATTGTTGTGGCGTGTACGTCTTAACATGTAGCATCTAAAGAGAACCAAAAGGAGAATTTTCATTCGTCAAAATTTTTCAGAAAATCACGTTTTAAGGAAATCCCGCATCGTGCGAAATTATCTTGTTTTTCCTAAACAACACGTTGTAAGTCGAAAAGCTTTCATGTTGCGTGTATGTCTACGTGTGTAGCCTCAAAAGAGAAGGCACAGGACAGTTTTCTCTCGAAAGGATATGTAAGAATACCACTTCATAAGGAAATACAGTTTTGCAGAGTAAAGACATATACGTACGCATTGGAAACTCTTTACGAGAAGAAATAACGCATAGTACAAAATTAGCTTGTATCTCCAAAACTACACGTTGTATCTCGAAAAGAATTGTTGTGGCGTGTACGTCTTAACATGTAGCATCTAAAGAGAACCAAAAGGAGAATTTTCTTTCGTCAAAATTTTTCAGAAAATCACGTTTTAAGGAAATCCCGCATCGTGCGAAATTATCTTGTTTTTCCTAAACAACACGTTGTAAGTCGAAAAGCTTTCATGTTGCGTGTATGTCTAAGTGTGTAGCCTCAAAAGAGAAGGCACAGGACAGTTTTCTCTCGAAAGGATATGTAAGAATACCACTTCATAAGGAAATACAGTTTTGCAGAGTAAAGACATATACGTACGCATTGGAAACTCTTTACGAGAAGAAATAACGCATAGTACAAAATTAGCTTGTATCTCCAAATCTACACGTTGTATCTCGAAAAGAATTGTTGTGGCGTGTGTACGTCTTAACATGTAGCATCTAAAGAGAACCAAAAGGAGAATTTTCTTTCGTCAAAATTTTTCAGAAAATCACGTTTTAAGGAAATCCCGCATCGTGCGAAATTATCTTGTTTTTCCTAAACAACACGTTGTAAGTCGAAAAGCTTTCATGTTGCGTGTATGTCTAAGTGTGTAGCCTCAAAAGAGAAGGCACAGGACAGTTTTCTCTCGAAAGGATATGTAAGAATACCACTTCATAAGGAAATACAGTTTTGCAGAGTAAAGACATATACGTACGCATTGGAAACTCTTTACGAGAAGAAATAACGCATAGTACAAAATTAGCTTGTATCTCCAAAACTACACGTTGTATCTCGAAAAGAATTGTTGTGGCGTGTACGTCTTAACATGTAGCATCTAAAGAGAACCAAAAGGAGAATTTTCTTTCGTCAAAATTTTTCAGAAAATCACGTTTTAAGGAAATCCCGCATCGTGCGAAATTATCTTGTTTTTCCTAAACAACACGTTGTAAGTCGAAAAGCTTTCATGTTGCGTGTATGTCTACGTGTGTAGCCTCAAAAGAGAAGGCACAGGACAGTTTTCTCTCGAAAGGATATGTAAGAATACCACTTCATAAGGAAATACAGTTTTGCAGAGTAAAGACATATACGTACGCATTGGAAACTCTTTACGAGAAGAAATAACGCATAGTACAAAATTAGCTTGTATCTCCAAAACTACACGTTGTATCTCGAAAAGAATTGTTGTGGCGTGTACGTCTTAACATGTAGCATCTAAAGAGAACCAAAAGGAGAATTTTCTTTCGTCAATTTTTCAGAAAATCACGTTTTAAGGAAATCCCGCATCGTGCGAAATTATCTTGTTTTTCCTAAACAACACGTTGTAAGTCGAAAAGCTTTCATGTTGCGTGTATGTCTACGTGTGTAGCCTCAAAAGAGAAGGCACAGGACAGTTTTCTCTCGAAAGGATATGTAAGAATACCACTTCATAAGGAAATACAGTTTTGCAGAGTAAAGACATATACGTACGCATTGGAAACTCTTTACGAGAAGAAATAACGCATAGTACAAAATTAGCTTGTATCTCCAAAACTACACGTTGTATCTCGAAAAGAATTGTTGTGGCGTGTACGTCTTAACATGTAGCATCTAAAGAGAACCAAAAGGAGAATTTTCTTTCGTCAAAATTTTTCAGAAAATCACGTTTTAAGGAAATCCCGCATCGTGCGAAATTATCTTGTTTTTCCTAAACAACACGTTGTAAGTCGAAAAGCTTTCATGTTGCGTGTATGTCTACGTGTGTAGCCTCAAAAGAGAAGGCACAGGACAGTTTTCTCTCGAAAGGATATGTAAGAATACCACTTCATAAGGAAATACAGTTTTGCAGAGTAAAGACATATACGTACGCATTGGAAACTCTTTAAGAGAAGAAATAACGCATAGTACAAAATTAGCTTGTATCTCCAAAACTACACGTTGTATCTCGAAAAGAATTGTTGTGGCGTGTACGTCTTAACATGTAGCATCTAAAGAGAACCAAAAGGAGAATTTTCTTTCGTCAAAATTTTTCAGAAAATCACGTTTTAAGGAAATCCCGCATCGTGCGAAATTATCTTGTTTTTCCTAAACAACACGTTGTAAGTCGAAAAGCTTTCATGTTGCGTGTATGTCTAAGTGTGTAGCCTCAAAAGAGAAGGCACAGGACAGTTTTCTCTCGAAAGGATATGTAAGAATACCACTTCATAAGGAAATACAGTTTTGCAGAGTAAAGACATATACGTACGCATTGGAAACTCTTTACGAGAAGAAATAACGCATAGTACAAAATTAGCTTGTATCTCCAAAACTACACGTTGTATCTCGAAAAGAATTGTTGTGGCGTGTACGTCTTAACATGTAGCATCTAAAGAGAACCAAAAGGAGAATTTTCTTTCGTCAAAATTTTTCAGAAAATCACGTTTTAAGGAAATCCCGCATCGTGCGAAATTATCTTGTTTTTCCTAAACAACACGTTGTAAGTCGAAAAGCTTTCATGTTGCGTGTATGTCTACGTGTGTAGCCTCAAAAGAGAAGGCACAGGACAGTTTTCTCTCGAAAGGATATGTAAGAATACCACTTCATAAGGAAATACAGTTTTGCAGAGTAAAGACATATACGTACGCATTGGAAACTCTTTACGAGAAGAAATAACGCATAGTACAAAATTAGCTTGTATCTCCAAAACTACACGTTGTATCTCGAAAAGAATTGTTGTGGCGTGTACGTCTTAACATGTAGCATCTAAAGAGAACCAAAAGGAGAATTTTCTTTCGTCAAAATTTTTCAGAAAATCACGTTTTAAGGAAATCCCGCATCGTGCGAAATTATCTTGTTTTTCCTAAACAACACGTTGTAAGTCGAAAAGCTTTCATGTTGCGTGTATATCTAAGTGTGTAGCCTCAAAAGAGAAGGCACAGGACAGTTTTCTCTCGAAAGGATATGTAAGAATACCACTTCATAAGGAAATACAGTTTTGCAGAGTAAAGACATATACGTACGCATTGGAAACTCTTTACGAGAAGAAATAACGCATAGTACAAAATTAGCTTGTATCTCCAAAACTACACGTTGTATCTCGAAAAGAATTGTTGTGGCGTGTACGTCTTAACATGTAGCATCTAAAGAGAACCAAAAGGAGAATTTTCTTTCGTCAAAATTTTTCAGAAAATCACGTTTTAAGGAAATCCCGCATCGTGCGAAATTATCTTGTTTTTCCTAAACAACACGTTGTAAGTCGAAAAGCTTTCATGTTGCGTGTATGTCTAAGTGTGTAGCCTCAAAAGAGAAGGCACAGGACAGTTTTCTCTCGAAAGGATATGTAAGAATACCACTTCATAAGGAAATACAGTTTTGCAGAGTAAAGACATATACGTACGCATTGGAAACTCTTTACGAGAAGAAATAACGCATAGTACAAAATTAGCTTGTATCTCCAAAACTACACGTTGTATCTCGAAAAGAATTGTTGTGGCATGTACGTCTTAACATGTAGCATCTAAAGAGAACCAAAAGGAGAATTTTCTTTCGTCAAAATTTTTCAGAAAATCACGTTTTAAGGAAATCCCGCATCGTGCTAAATTATCTTGTTTTTCCTAAACAACAGGTTGTAAGTCGAAAAGCTGTCATGTTGCGTGTATGTCTACGTGTGTAGCCTCAAAAGAGAAGGCACAGGACAGTTTTCTCTCGAAAGGATATGTAAGAATACCACTTCATAAGGAAATACAGTTTTGCAGAGTAAAGACATATACGTACGCATTGGAAACTCTTTACGAGAAGAAATAACGCATAGTACAAAATTAGCTTGTATCTCCAAAACTACACGTTGTATCTCGAAAAGAATTGTTGTGGCGTGTACGTCTTAACATGTAGCATCTAAAGAGAACCAAAAGGAGAATTTTCTTTCGTCAAAATTTTTCAGAAAATCACGTTTTAAGGAAATCCCGCATCGTGCGAAATTATCTTGTTTTTCCTAAACAACACGTTGTAAGTCGAAAAGCTTTCATGTTGCGTGTATGTCTAAGTGTGTAGCCTCAAAAGAGAAGGCACAGGACAGTTTTCTCTCGAAAGGATATGTAAGAATACCACTTCATAAGGAAATACAGTTTTGCAGAGTAAAGACATATACGTGCGCATTGGAAACTCTTTACGAGAAGAAATAACGCATAGTACAAAATTAGCTTGTATCTCCAAAACTACACCTTGTATCTCGAAAAGAATTGTTGTGGCGTGTACGTCTTAACATGTAGCATCTAAAGAGAACCAAAAGGAGAATTTTCTTTCGTCAAAATTTTTCAGAAAATCACGTTTTAAGGAAATCCCGCATCGTGCGAAATTATCTTGTTTTTCCTAAACAACACGTTGTAAGTCGAAAAGCTTTCATGTTGCGTGTATGTCTAAGTGTGTAGCCTCAAAAGAGAAGGCACAGGACAGTTTTCTCTCGAAAGGATATGTAAGAATACCACTTCATAAGGAAATACAGTTTTGCAGAGTAAAGACCTATACGTACGCATTGGAAACTCTTTACGAGAAGAAATAACGCATAGTACAAAATTAGCTTGTATCTCCAAAACTACACGTTGTATCTCGAAAAGAATTGTTGTGGCGTGTACGTCTTAACATGTAGCATCTAAAGAGAACCAAAAGGAGAATTTTCTTTCGTCAAAATTTTTCAGAAAATCACGTTTTAAGGAAATCCCGCATCGTGCGAAATTATCTTGTTTTTCCTAAACAACACGTTGTAAGTCGAAAAGCTTTCATGTTGCGTGTATGTCTAAGTGTGTAGCCTCAAAAGAGAAGGCACAGGACAGTTTTCTCTCGAAAGGATATGTAAGAATACCACTTCATAAGGAAATACAGTTTTGCAGAGTAAAGACATATACGTACGCATTGGAAACTCTTTAGGAGAAGAAATAACGCATAGTACAAAATTAGCTTGTATCTCCAAAACTACACGTTGTATCTCGAAAAGAATTGTTGTGGCGTGTACGTCTTAACATGTAGCATCTAAAGAGAACCAAAAGGAGAATTTTCTTTCGTCAAAATTTTTCAGAAAATCACGTTTTAAGGAAATCCCGCATCGTGTGATATTATCTTGTTTTTCCTAAACAACACGTTGTAAGTCGAAAAGCTTTCATGTTGCGTGTATGTCTAAGTGTGTAGCCTCAAAAGAGAAGGCACAGGACAGTTTTCTCTCGAAAGGATATGTAAGAATACCACTTCATAAGGAAATACAGTTTTGCAGAGTAAAGACATATACGTACGCATTGGAAACTATTTACGAGAAGAAATAACGCATAGTACAAAATTAGCTTGTATCTCCAAAACTACACGTTGTATCTCGAAAAGAATTGTTGTGGCGTGTACGTCTTAACATGTAGCATCTAAAGAGAACCAAAAGGAGAATTTTCTTTCGTCAAAATTTTTCAGAAAATCACGTTTTAAGGAAATCCCGCATCGTGCGAAATTATCTTGTTTTTCCTAAACAACACGTTGTAAGTCGAAAAGCTTTCATGTTGCGTGTATGTCTAAGTGTGTAGCCTCAAAAGAGAAGGCACAGGACAGTTTTCTCTCGAAAGGATATGTAAGAATACCACTTCATAAGGAAATACAGTTTTGCAGAGTAAAGACATATACGTACGCATTGGAAACTCTTTACGAGAAGAAATAACGCATAGTACAAAATTAGCTTGTATCTCCAAAACTACACGTTGTATCTCGAAAAGAATTGTTGTGGCGTGTACGTCTTAACATGTAGCATCTAAAGAGAACCAAAAGGAGAATTTTCTTTCGTCAAAATTTTTCAGAAAATCACGTTTTAAGGAAATCCCGCATCGTGCGAAATTATCTTGTTTTTCCTAAACAACACGTTGTAAGTCGAAAAGCTTTCATGTTGCGTGTATGTCTAAGTGTGTAGCCTCAAAAGAGAAGGCACAGGACAGTTTTCTCTCGAAAGGATATGTAAGAATACCACTTCATAAGGAAATACAGTTTTGCAGAGTAAAGACATATACGTACGCATTGGAAACTCTTTACGAGAAGAAATAACGCATAGTACAAAATTAGCTTGTATCTCCAAAACTACACGTTGTATCTCGAAAAGAATTGTTGTGGCGTGTACGTCTTAACATGTAGCATCTAAAGAGAACCAAAAGGAGAATTTTCTTTCGTCAAAATTTTTCAGAAAATCACGTTTTAAGGAAATCCCGCATCGTGCGAAATTATCTTGTTTTTCCTCTACAACACGTTGTAAGTCGAAAAGCTTTCATGTTGCGTGTATGTCTACGTGTGTAGCCTCAAAAGAGAAGGCACAGGACAGTTTTCTCTCGAAAGGATATGTAAGAATACCACTTCATAAGGAAATACAGTTTTGCAGAGTAAAGACATATACGTACGCATTGGAAACTCTTTACGAGAAGAAATAACGCATAGTACAAAATTAGCTTGTATCTCCAAAACTACACGTTGTATCTCGAAAAGAATTGTTGTGGCGTGTGTAGGTCTTAACATGTAGCATCTAAAGAGAACCAAAAGGAGAATTTTCTTTCGTCAAAATTTTTCAGAAAATCACGTTTTAAGGAAATCCCGCATCGTGAGAAATTATCTTGTTTTTCCTAAACAACACGTTGTAAGTCGAAAAGCTTTCATGTTGCGTGTATGTCTACGTGTGTAGCCTCAAAAGAGAAGGCACAGGACAGTTTTCTCTCGAAAGGATATGTAAGAATACCACTTCATAAGGAAATACAGTTTTGCAGAGTAAAGACATATACGTACGCATTGGAAACTCTTTACGAGAAGAAATAACGCATAGTACAAAATTAGCTTGTATCTCCAAAACTACACGTTGTATCTCGAAAAGAATTGTTGTGGCGTGTACGTCTTAACATGTAGCATCTAAAGAGAACCAAAAGGAGAATTTTCTTTCGTCAAAATTTTTCAGAAAATCACGTTTTAAGGAAATCCCGCATCGTGCGAAATTATCTTGTTTTTCCTAAACAACACGTTGTAAGTCGAAAAGCTTTCATGTTGCGTGTATGTCTACGTGTGTAGCCTCAAAAGAGAAGGCACAGGACAGTTTTCTCTCGAAAGGATATGTAAGAATACCAGTTCATAAGGAAATACAGTTTTGCAGAGTAAAGACATATACGTACGCATTGGAAACTCTTTACGAGAAGAAATAACGCATAGTACAAAATTAGCTTGTATCTCCAAAACTACACGTTGTATCTCGAAAAGAATTGTTGTGGCGTGTACGTCTTAACATGTAGCATCTAAAGAGAACCAAAAGGAGAATTTTCTTTCGTCAAAATTTTTCAGAAAATCACGTTTTAAGGAAATCCCGCATGGTGCGAAATTATCTTGTTTTTCCTAAACAACACGTTGTAAGTCGAAAAGCTTTCATGTTGCGTGTATGTCTAAGTGTGTAGCCTCAAAAGAGAAGGCACAGGACAGTTTTCTCTCGAAAGGATATGTAAGAATACCACTTCATAAGGAAATACAGTTTTGCAGAGTAAAGACATATACGTACGCATTGGAAACTCTTTACGAGAAGAAATAACGCATAGTACAAAATTAGCTTGTATCTCCAAAACTACACGTTGTATCTCGAAAAGAATTGTTGTGGCGTGTACGTCTTAACATGTAGCATCTAAAGAGAACCAAAAGGAGAATTTTCTTTCGTCAAAATTTTTCAGAAAATCACGTTTTAAGGAAATCCCGCATGGTGCGAAATTATCTTGTTTTTCCTAAACAACACGTTGTAAGTCGAAAAGCTTTCATGTTGCGTGTATGTCTAAGTGTGTAGCCTCAAAAGAGAAGGCACAGGACAGTTTTCTCTCGAAAGGATATGTAAGAATACCACTTCATAAGGAAATACAGTTTTGCAGAGTAAAGACATATACGTACGCATTGGAAACTCTTTAGGAGAAGAAATAACGCATAGTACAAAATTAGCTTGTATCTCCAAAACTACACGTTGTATCTCGAAAAGAATTGTTGTGGCGTGTACGTCTTAACATGTAGCATCTAAAGAGAACCAAAAGGAGAATTTTCTTTCGTCAAAATTTTTCAGAAAATCACGTTTTAAGGAAATCCCGCATCGTGCGCTATTATCTTGTTTTTCCTAAACAACACGTTGTAAGTCGAAAAGCTTTCATGTTGCGTGTATGTCTAAGTGTGTAGCCTCAAAAGAGAAGGCACAGGACAGTTTTCTCTCGAAAGGATATGTAAGAATACCACTTCATAAGGAAATACAGTTTTGCAGAGTAAAGACATATACGTACGCATTGGAAACTATTTACGAGAAGAAATAACGCATAGTACAAAATTAGCTTGTATCTCCAAAACTACACGTTGTATCTCGAAAAGAATTGTTGTGGCGTGTATGTCTTAACATGTAGCATCTAAAGAGAACCAAAAGGAGAATTTTCTTTCGTCAAAATTTTTCAGAAAATCACGTTTTAAGGAAATCCCGCATCGTGCGAAATTATCTTGTTTTTCCTAAACAACACGTTGTAAGTCGAAAAGCTTTCATGTTGCGTGTATGTCTAAGTGTGTAGCCTCAAAAGAGAAGGCACAGGACAGTTTTCTCTCGAAAGGATATGTAAGAATACCACTTCATAAGGAAATACAGTTTTGCAGAGTAAAGACATATACGTACGCATTGGAAACTCTTTACGAGAAGAAATAACGCATAGTACAAAATTAGCTTGTATCTCCAAAACTACACGTTGTATCTCGAAAAGAATTGTTGTGGCGTGTACGTCTTAACATGTAGCATCTAAAGAGAACCAAAAGGAGAATTTTCTTTTGTCAAAATTTTTCAGAAAATCACGTTTTAAGGAAATCCCGCATCGTGCGAAATTATCTTGTTTTTCCTCTACAACACGTTGTAAGTCGAAAAGCTTTCATGTTGCGTGTATGTCTACGTGTGTAGCCTCAAAAGAGAAGGCACAGGACAGTTTTCTCTCGAAAGGATATGTAAGAATACCACTTCATAAGGAAATACAGTTTTGCAGAGTAAAGACATATACGTACGCATTGGAAACTCTTTACGAGAAGAAATAACGCATAGTACAAAATTAGCTTGTATCTCCAAAACTACACGTTGTATCTCGAAAAGAATTGTTGTGGCGTGTGTAGGTCTTAACATGTAGCATCTAAAGAGAACCAAAAGGAGAATTTTCTTTCGTCAAAATTTTTCAGAAAATCACGTTTTAAGGAAATCCCGCATCGTGAGAAATTATCTTGTTTTTCCTAAACAACACGTTGTAAGTCGAAAAGCTTTCATGTTGCGTGTATGTCTGCGTGTGTAGCCTCAAAAGAGAAGGCACAGGACAGTTTTCTCTCGAAAGGATATGTAAGAATACCACTTCATAAGGAAATACAGTTTTGCATAGTAAAGACATATACGTACGCATTGGAAACTCTTTACGAGAAGAAATAACGCATAGTACAAAATTAGCTTGTATCTCCAAAACTACACGTTGTATCTCGAAAAGAATTGTTGTGGCGTGTACGTCTTAACATGTAGCATCTAAAGAGAACCAAAAGGAGAATTTTCTTTCGTCAAAATTTTTCAGAAAATCACGTTTTAAGGAAATCCCGCATCGTGCGAAATTATCTTGTTTTTCCTAAACAACACGTTGTAAGTCGAAAAGCTTTCATGTTGCGTGTATGTCTACGTGTGTAGCCTCAAAAGAGAAGGCACAGGACAGTTTTCTCTCGAAAGGATATGTAAGAATACCACTTCATAAGGAAATACAGTTTTGCAGAGTAAAGACATATACGTACGCATTGGAAACTCTTTACGAGAAGAAATAACGCATAGTACAAAATTAGCTTGTATCTCCAAAACTACACGTTGTATCTCGAAAAGAATTGTTGTGGCGTGTACGTCTTAACATGTAGCATCTAAAGAGAACCAAAAGGAGAATTTTCTTTCGTCAAAATTTTTCAGAAAATCACGTTTTAAGGAAATCCCGCATGGTGCGAAATTATCTTGTTTTTCCTAAACAACACGTTGTAAGTCGAAAAGCTTTCATGTTGCGTGTATGTCTAAGTGTGTAGCCTCAAAAGAGAAGGCACAGGACAGTTTTCTCTCGAAAGGATATGTAAGAATACCACTTCATAAGGAAATACAGTTTTGCAGAGTAAAGACATATACGTACGCATTGGAAACTCTTTACGAGAAGAAATAACGCATAGTACAAAATTAGCTTGTATCTCCAAAACTACACGTTGTATCTCGAAAAGAATTGTTGTGGCGTGTACGTCTTAACATGTAGCATCTAAAGAGAACCAAAAGGAGAATTTTCTTTCGTCAAAATTTTTCAGAAAATCACGTTTTAAGGAAATCCCGCATCGTGCGAAATTATCTTGTTTTTCCTAAACAACACGTTGTAAGTCGAAAAGCTTTCATGTTGCGTGTATGTCTAAGTGTGTAGCCTCAAAAGAGAAGGCACAGGACAGTTTTCTCTCGAAAGGATATGTAAGAATACCACTTCATAAGGAAATACAGTTTTGCAGAGTAAAGACATATACGTACGCATTGGAAACTCTTTACGAGAAGAAATAACGCATAGTACAAAATTAGCTTGTATCTCCAAAACTACAGGTTGTATCTCGAAAAGAATTGTTGTGGCGTGTACGTCTTCACATGTAGCATCTAAAGAGAACCAAAAGGAGAATTTTCTTTCGTCAAAATTTTTCAGAAAATCACGTTTTAAGGAAATCCCGCATCGTGCGAAATTATCTTGTTTTTCCTAAACAACACGTTGTAAGTCGAAAAGCTTTCATGTTGCGTGTATGTCTACGTGTGTAGCCTCAAAAGAGAAGGCACAGGACAGTTTTCTCTCGAAAGGATATGTAAGAATACCACTTCATAAGGAAATACAGTTTTGCAGAGTAAAGACATATACGTACGCATTGGAAACTCTTTACGAGAAGAAATAACGCATAGTACAAAATTAGCTTGTATCTCCAAAACTACACGTTGTATCTCGAAAAGAATTGTTGTGGCGTGTACGTCTTAACATGTAGCATCTAAAGAGAACCAAAAGGAGAATTTTCTTTCGTCAAAATTTTTCAGAAAATCACGTTTTAAGGAAATCCCGCATCGTGCGAAATTATCTTGTTTTGCCTAAACAACACGTTGTAAGTCGAAAAGCTTTCATGTTGCGTGTATGTCTACGTGTGTAGCCTCAAAAGAGAAGGCACAGGACAGTTTTCTCTCGAAAGGATATGTAAGAATACCACTTCATAAGGAAATACAGTTTTGCAGAGTAAAGACATATACGTACGCATTGGAAACTCTTTACGAGAAGAAATAACGCATAGTACAAAATTAGCTTGTATCTCCAAAACTACACGTTGTATCTCGAAAAGAATTGTTGTGGCGTGTACGTCTTAACATGTAGCATCTAAAGAGAACCAAAAGGAGAATTTTCTTTCGTCAAAATTTTTCAGAAAATCACGTTTTAAGGAAATCCCGCATGGTGCGAAATTATCTTGTTTTTCCTAAACAACACGTTGTATGTCGAAAAGCTTTCATGTTGCGTGTATGTCTAAGTGTGTAGCCTCAAAAGAGAAGGCACAGGACAGTTTTCTCTCGAAAGGATATGTAAGAATACCACTTCATAAGGAAATACAGTTTTGCAGAGTAAAGACATATACGTACGCATTGGAAACTCTTTACGAGAAGAAATAACGCATAGTACAAAATTAGCTTGTATCTCCAAAACTACACGTTGTATCTCGAAAAGAATTGTTGTGGCGTGTACGTCTTAACATGTAGCATCTAAAGAGAACCAAAAGGAGAATTTTCTTTCGTCAAAATTTTTCAGAAAATCACGTTTTAAGGAAATCCCGCATCGTGCGAAATTATCTTGTTTTTCCTAAACAACACGTTGTAAGTCGAAAAGCTTTCATGTTGCGTGTATGTCTAAGTGTGTAGCCTCAAAAGAGAAGGCACAGGACAGTTTTCTCTCGAAAGGATATGTAAGAATACCACTTCATAAGGAAATACAGTTTTGCAGAGTAAAGACATATACGTACGCATTGGAAACTCTTTACGAGAAGAAATAACGCATAGTACAAAATTAGCTTGTATCTCCAAAACTACACGTTGTATCTCGAAAAGAATTGTTGTGGCGTGTACGTCTTAACATGTAGCATCTAAAGAGAACCAAAAGGAGAATTTTCTTTCGTCAAAATTTTTCAGAAAATCACGTTTTAAGGAAATCCCGCATCGTGCGAAATTATCTTGTTTTTCCTAAACAACACGTTGTAAGTCGAAAAGCTTTCATGTTGCGTGTATGTCTACGTGTGTAGCCTCAAAAGAGAAGGCACAGGACAGTTTTCTCTCGAAAGGATATGTAAGAATACCACTTCATAAGGAAATACAGTTTTGCAGAGTAAAGACATATACGTACGCATTGGAAACTCTTTACGAGAAGAAATAACGCATAGTAAAAAATTAGCTTGTATCTCCAAAACTACACGTTGTATCTCGAAAAGAATTGTTGTGGCGTGTGTACGTCTTAACATGTAGCATCTAAAGAGAACCAAAAGGAGAATTTTCTTTCGTCAAAATTTTTCAGAAAATCACGTTTTAAGGAAATCCCGCATCGTGCGAAATTATCTTGTTTTTCCTAAACAAAACGTTGTAAGTCGAAAAGCTTTCATGTTGCGTGTATGTCTAAGTGTGTAGCCTCAAAAGAGAAGGCACAGGACAGTTTTCTCTCGAAAGGATATGTAAGAATACCACTTCATAAGGAAAAACAGTTTTGCAGAGTAAAGACATATACGTACGCATTGGAAACTCTTTACGAGAAGAAATAACGCATAGTACAAAATTAGCTTGTATCTCCAAAACTACACGTTGTATCTCGAAAAGAATTGTTGTGGCGTGTGTACGTCTTAACATGTAGCATCTAAAGAGAACCAAAAGGAGAATTTTCTTTCGTCAAAATTTTTCAGAAAATCACGTTTTAAGGAAATCCCGCATCGTGCGAAATTATCTTGTTTTTCCTAAACAACACGTTGTAAGTCGAAAAGCTTTCATGTTGCGTGTATGTCTAAGTGTGTAGCCTCAAAAGAGAAGGCACAGGACAGTTTTCTCTCGAAAGGATATGTAAGAATACCACTTCATAAGGAAATACAGTTTTGCAGAGTAAAGACCTATACGTACGCATTGGAAACTCTTTACGAGAAGAAATAACGCATAGTACAAAATTAGCTTGTATCTCCAAAACTACACGTTGTATCTCGAAAAGAATTGTTGTGGCGTGTACGTCTTAACATGTAGCATCTAAAGAGAACCAAAAGGAGAATTTTCTTTCGTCAAAATTTTTCAGAAAATCACGTTTTAAGGAAATCCCGCATCGTGCGAAATTATCTTGTTTTTCCTAAACAACACGTTGTAAGTCGAAAAGCTTTCATGTTGCGTGTATGTCTAAGTGTGTAGCCTCAAAAGAGAAGGCACAGGACAGTTTTCTCTCGAAAGGATATGTAAGAATACCACTTCATAAGGAAATACAGTTTTGCAGAGTAAAGACATATACGTACGCATTGGAAACTCTTTAGGAGAAGAAATAACGCATAGTACAAAATTAGCTTGTATCTCCAAAACTACACGTTGTATCTCGAAAAGAATTGTTGTGGCGTGTACGTCTTAACATGTAGCATCTAAAGAGAACCAAAAGGAGAATTTTCTTTCGTCAAAATTTTTCAGAAAATCACGTTTTAAGGAAATCCCGCATCGTGCGATATTATCTTGTTTTTCCTAAACAACACGTTGTAAGTCGAAAAGCTTTCATGTTGCGTGTATGTCTAAGTGTGTAGCCTCAAAAGAGAAGGCACAGGACAGTTTTCTCTCGAAAGGATATGTAAGAATACCACTTCATAAGGAAATACAGTTTTGCAGAGTAAAGACATATACGTACGCATTGGAAACTATTTACGAGAAGAAATAACGCATAGTACAAAATTAGCTTGTATCTCCAAAACTACACGTTGTATCTCGAAAAGAATTGTTGTGGCGTGTACGTCTTAACATGTAGCATCTAAAGAGAACCAAAAGGAGAATTTTCTTTCGTCAAAATTTTTCAGAAAATCACGTTTTAAGGAAATCCCGCATGGTGCGAAATTATCTTGTTTTTCCTAAACAACACGTTGTAAGTCGAAAAGCTTTCATGTTGCGTGTATGTCTAAGTGTGTAGCCTCAAAAGAGAAGGCACAGGACAGTTTTCTCTCGAAAGGATATGTAAGAATACCACTTCATAAGGAAATACAGTTTTGCAGAGTAAAGACATATACGTACGCATTGGAAACTCTTTAGGAGAAGAAATAACGCATAGTACAAAATTAGCTTGTATCTCCAAAACTACACGTTGTATCTCGAAAAGAATTGTTGTGGCGTGTACGTCTTAACATGTAGCATCTAAAGAGAACCAAAAGGAGAATTTTCTTTCGTCAAAATTTTTCAGAAAATCACGTTTTAAGGAAATCCCGCATCGTGCGAAATTATCTTGTTTTTCCTAAACAACACGTTGTAAGTCGAAAAGCTTTCATGTTGCGTGTATGTCTAAGTGTGTAGCCTGAAAAGAGAAGGCACAGGACAGTTTTCTCTCGAAAGGATATGTAAGAATACCACTTCATAAGGAAATACAGTTTTGCAGAGTAAAGACATATACGTACGCATTGGAAACTCTTTACGAGAAGAAATAACGCATAGTACAAAATTAGCTTGTATCTCCAAAACTACACGTTGTATCTCGAAAAGAATTGTTGTGGCGTGTACGTCTTAACATGTAGCATCTAAAGAGAACCAAAAGGAGAATTTTCTTTCGTCAAAATTTTTCAGAAAATCACGTTTTAAGGAAATCCCGCATCGTGCGAAATTATCTTGTTTTTCCTCTACAACACGTTGTAAGTCGAAAAGCTTTCATGTTGCGTGTATGTCTACGTGTGTAGCCTCAAAAGAGAAGGCACAGGACAGTTTTCTCTCGAAAGGATATGTAAGAATACCACTTCATAAGGAAATACAGTTTTGCAGAGTAAAGACATATACGTACGCATTGGAAACTCTTTACGAGAAGAAATAACGCATAGTACAAAATTAGCTTGTATCTCCAAAACTACACGTTGTATCTCGAAAAGAATTGTTGTGGCGTGTGTAGGTCTTAACATGTAGCATCTAAAGAGAACCAAAAGGAGAATTTTCTTTCGTCAAAATTTTTCAGAAAATCACGTTTTAAGGAAATCCCGCATCGTGAGAAATTATCTTGTTTTTCCTAAACAACACGTTGTAAGTCGAAAAGCTTTCATGTTGCGTGTATGTCTACGTGTGTAGCCTCAAAAGAGAAGGCACAGGACAGTTTTCTCTCGAAAGGATATGTAAGAATACCACTTCATAAGGAAATACAGTTTTGCAGAGTAAAGACATATACGTACGCATTGGAAACTCTTTACGAGAAGAAATAACGCATAGTACAAAATTAGCTTGTATCTCCAAAACTACACGTTGTATCTCGAAAAGAATTGTTGTGGCGTGTACGTCTTAACATGTAGCATCTAAAGAGAACCAAAAGGAGAATTTTCTTTCGTCAAAATTTTTCAGAAAATCACGTTTTAAGGAAATCCCGCATCGTGCGAAATTATCTTGTTTTTCCTAAACAACACGTTGTAAGTCGAAAAGCTTTCATGTTGCGTGTATGTCTACGTGTGTAGCCTCAAAAGAGAAGGCACAGGACAGTTTTCTCTCGAAAGGATATGTAAGAATACCACTTCATAAGGAAATACAGTTTTGCAGAGTAAAGACATATACGTACGCATTGGAAACTCTTTACGAGAAGAAATAACGCATAGTACAAAATTAGCTTGTATCTCCAAAACTACACGTTGTATCTCGAAAAGAATTGTTGTGGCGTGTACGTCTTAACATGTAGCATCTAAAGAGAACCAAAAGGAGAATTTTCTTTCGTCAAAATTTTTCAGAAAATCACGTTTTAAGGAAATCCCGCATGGTGCGAAATTATCTTGTTTTTCCTAAACAACACGTTGTAAGTCGAAAAGCTTTCATGTTGCGTGTATGTCTAAGTGTGTAGCCTCAAAAGAGAAGGCACAGGACAGTTTTCTCTCGAAAGGATATGTAAGAATACCACTTCATAAGGAAATACAGTTTTGCAGAGTAAAGACATATACGTACGCATTGGAAACTCTTTAGGAGAAGAAATAACGCATAGTACAAAATTAGCTTGTATCTCCAAAACTACACGTTGTATCTCGAAAAGAATTGTTGTGGCGTGTACGTCTTAACATGTAGCATCTAAAGAGAACCAAAAGGAGAATTTTCTTTCGTCAAAATTTTTCAGAAAATCACGTTTTAAGGAAATCCCGCATCGTGCGATATTATCTTGTTTTTCCTAAACAACACGTTGTAAGTCGAAAAGCTTTCATGTTGCGTGTATGTCTAAGTGTGTAGCCTCAAAAGAGAAGGCACAGGACAGTTTTCTCTCGAAAGGATATGTAAGAATACCACTTCATAAGGAAATACAGTTTTGCAGAGTAAAGACATATACGTACGCATTGGAAACTATTTACGAGAAGAAATAACGCATAGTACAAAATTAGCTTGTATCTCCAAAACTACACGTTGTATCTCGAAAAGAATTGTTGTGGCGTGTACGTCTTAACATGTAGCATCTAAAGAGAACCAAAAGGAGAATTTTCTTTCGTCAAAATTTTTCAGAAAATCACGTTTTAAGGAAATCCCGCATGGTGCGAAATTATCTTGTTTTTCCTAAACAACACGTTGTAAGTCGAAAAGCTTTCATGTTGCGTGTATGTCTAAGTGTGTAGCCTCAAAAGAGAAGGCACAGGACAGTTTTCTCTCGAAAGGATATGTAAGAATACCACTTCATAAGGAAATACAGTTTTGCAGAGTAAAGACATATACGTACGCATTGGAAACTCTTTAGGAGAAGAAATAACGCATAGTACAAAATTAGCTTGTATCTCCAAAACTACACGTTGTATCTCGAAAAGAATTGTTGTGGCGTGTACGTCTTAACATGTAGCATCTAAAGAGAACCAAAAGGAGAATTTTCTTTCGTCAAAATTTTTCAGAAAATCACGTTTTAAGGAAATCCCGCATCGTGCGAAATTATCTTGTTTTTCCTAAACAACACGTTGTAAGTCGAAAAGCTTTCATGTTGCGTGTATGTCTAAGTGTGTAGCCTGAAAAGAGAAGGCACAGGACAGTTTTCTCTCGAAAGGATATGTAAGAATACCACTTCATAAGGAAATACAGTTTTGCAGAGTAAAGACATATACGTACGCATTGGAAACTCTTTACGAGAAGAAATAACGCATAGTACAAAATTAGCTTGTATCTCCAAAACTACACGTTGTATCTCGAAAAGAATTGTTGTGGCGTGTACGTCTTAACATGTAGCATCTAAAGAGAACCAAAAGGAGAATTTTCTTTCGTCAAAATTTTTCAGAAAATCACGTTTTAAGGAAATCCCGCATCGTGCGAAATTATCTTGTTTTTCCTCTACAACACGTTGTAAGTCGAAAAGCTTTCATGTTGCGTGTATGTCTACGTGTGTAGCCTCAAAAGAGAAGGCACAGGACAGTTTTCTCTCGAAAGGATATGTAAGAATACCACTTCATAAGGAAATACAGTTTTGCAGAGTAAAGACATATACGTACGCATTGGAAACTCTTTACGAGAAGAAATAACGCATAGTACAAAATTAGCTTGTATCTCCAAAACTACACGTTGTATCTCGAAAAGAATTGTTGTGGCGTGTGTAGGTCTTAACATGTAGCATCTAAAGAGAACCAAAAGGAGAATTTTCTTTCGTCAAAATTTTTCAGAAAATCACGTTTTAAGGAAATCCCGCATCGTGAGAAATTATCTTGTTTTTCCTAAACAACACGTTGTAAGTCGAAAAGCTTTCATGTTGCGTGTATGTCTACGTGTGTAGCCTCAAAAGAGAAGGCACAGGACAGTTTTCTCTCGAAAGGATATGTAAGAATACCACTTCATAAGGAAATACAGTTTTGCAGAGTAAAGACATATACGTACGCATTGGAAACTCTTTACGAGAAGAAATAACGCATAGTACAAAATTAGCTTGTATCTCCAAAACTACACGTTGTATCTCGAAAAGAATTGTTGTGGCGTGTACGTCTTAACATGTAGCATCTAAAGAGAACCAAAAGGAGAATTTTCTTTCGTCAAAATTTTTCAGAAAATCACGTTTTAAGGAAATCCCGCATCGTGCGAAATTATCTTGTTTTTCCTAAACAACACGTTGTAAGTCGAAAAGCTTTCATGTTGCGTGTATGTCTACGTGTGTAGCCTCAAAAGAGAAGGCACAGGACAGTTTTCTCTCGAAAGGATATGTAAGAATACCACTTCATAAGGAAATACAGTTTTGCAGAGTAAAGACATATACGTACGCATTGGAAACTCTTTACGAGAAGAAATAACGCATAGTACAAAATTAGCTTGTATCTCCAAAACTACACGTTGTATCTCGAAAAGAATTGTTGTGGCGTGTACGTCTTAACATGTAGCATCTAAAGAGAACCAAAAGGAGAATTTTCTTTCGTCAAAATTTTTCAGAAAATCACGTTTTAAGGAAATCCCGCATGGTGCGAAATTATCTTGTTTTTCCTAAACAACACGTTGTAAGTCGAAAAGCTTTCATGTTGCGTGTATGTCTAAGTGTGTAGCCTCAAAAGAGAAGGCACAGGACAGTTTTCTCTCGAAAGGATATGTAAGAATACCACTTCATAAGGAAATACAGTTTTGCAGAGTAAAGACATATACGTACGCATTGGAAACTCTTTAGGAGAAGAAATAACGCATAGTACAAAATTAGCTTGTATCTCCAAAACTACACGTTGTATCTCGAAAAGAATTGTTGTGGCGTGTACGTCTTAACATGTAGCATCTAAAGAGAACCAAAAGGAGAATTTTCTTTCGTCAAAATTTTTCAGAAAATCACGTTTTAAGGAAATCCCGCATCGTGAGCTATTATCTTGTTTTTCCTAAACAACACGTTGTAAGTCGAAAAGCTTTCATGTTGCGTGTATGTCTAAGTGTGTAGCCTCAAAAGAGAAGGCACAGGACAGTTTTCTCTCGAAAGGATATGTAAGAATACTACTTCATAAGGAAATACAGTTTTGCAGAGTAAAGACATATACGTACGCATTGGAAACTATTTACGAGAAGAAATAACGCATAGTACAAAATTAGCTTGTATCTCCAAAACTACACGTTGTATCTCGAAAAGAATTGTTGTGGCGTGTATGTCTTAACATGTAGCATCTAAGAGAACCAAAAGGAGAATTTTCTTTCGTCAAAATTTTTCAGAAAATCACGTTTTAAGGAAATCCCGCATCGTGCGAAATTATCTTGTTTTTCCTAAACAACACGTTGTAAGTCGAAAAGCTTTCATGTTGCGTGTATGTCTAAGTGTGTAGCCTCAAAAGAGAAGGCACAGGACAGTTTTCTCTCGAAAGGATATGTAAGAATACCACTTCATAAGGAAATACAGTTTTGCAGAGTAAAGACATATACGTACGCATTGGAAACTCTTTAGGAGAAGAAATAACGCATAGTACAAAATTAGCTTGTATCTCCAAAACTACACGTTGTATCTCGAAAAGAATTGTTGTGGCGTGTACGTCTTAACATGTAGCATCTAAAGAGAACCAAAAGGAGAATTTTCTTTTGTCAAAATTTTTCAGAAAATCACGTTTTAAGGAAATCCCGCATCGTGCGAAATTATCTTGTTTTTCCTCTACAACACGTTGTAAGTCGAAAAGCTTTCATGTTGCGTGTATGTCTACGTGTGTAGCCTCAAAAGAGAAGGCACAGGACAGTTTTCTCTCGAAAGGATATGTAAGAATACCACTTCATAAGGAAATACAGTTTTGCAGAGTAAAGACATATACGTACGCATTGGAAACTCTTTACGAGAAGAAATAACGCATAGTACAAAATTAGCTTGTATCTCCAAAACTACACGTTGTATCTCGAAAAGAATTGTTGTGGCGTGTGTAGGTCTTAACATGTAGCATCTAAAGAGAACCAAAAGGAGAATTTTCTTTCGTCAAAATTTTTCAGAAAATCACGTTTTAAGGAAATCCCGCATCGTGAGAAATTATCTTGTTTTTCCTAAACAACACGTTGTAAGTCGAAAAGCTTTCATGTTGCGTGTATGTCTGCGTGTGTAGCCTCAAAAGAGAAGGCACAGGACAGTTTTCTCTCGAAAGGATATGTAAGAATACCACTTCATAAGGAAATACAGTTTTGCATAGTAAAGACATATACGTACGCATTGGAAACTCTTTACGAGAAGAAATAACGCATAGTACAAAATTAGCTTGTATCTCCAAAACTACACGTTGTATCTCGAAAAGAATTGTTGTGGCGTGTACGTCTTAACATGTAGCATCTAAAGAGAACCAAAAGGAGAATTTTCTTTCGTCAAAATTTTTCAGAAAATCACGTTTTAAGGAAATCCCGCATCGTGCGAAATTATCTTGTTTTTCCTAAACAACACGTTGTAAGTCGAAAAGCTTTCATGTTGCGTGTATGTCTACGTGTGTAGCCTCAAAAGAGAAGGCACAGGACAGTTTTCTCTCGAAAGGATATGTAAGAATACCACTTCATAAGGAAATACAGTTTTGCAGAGTAAAGACATATACGTACGCATTGGAAACTCTTTACGAGAAGAAATAACGCATAGTACAAAATTAGCTTGTATCTCCAAAACTACACGTTGTATCTCGAAAAGAATTGTTGTGGCGTGTACGTCTTAACATGTAGCATCTAAAGAGAACCAAAAGGAGAATTTTCTTTCGTCAAAATTTTTCAGAAAATCACGTTTTAAGGAAATCCCGCATCGTGCGAAATTATCTTGTTTTTCCTAAACAACACGTTGTAAGTCGAAAAGCTTTCATGTTGCGTGTATGTCTACGTGTGTAGCCTCAAAAGAGAAGGCACAGGACAGTTTTCTCTCGAAAGGATATGTAAGAATACCACTTCATAAGGAAATACAGTTTTGCAGAGTAAAGACATATACGTACGCATTGGAAACTCTTTACGAGAAGAAATAACGCATAGTACAAAATTAGCTTGTATCTCCAAAACTACACGTTGTATCTCGAAAAGAATTGTTGTGGCGTGTACGTCTTAACATGTAGCATCTAAAGAGAACCAAAAGGAGAATTTTCTTTCGTCAAAATTTTTCAGAAAATCACGTTTTAAGGAAATCCTGCATGGTGCGAAATTATCTTGTTTTTCCTAAACAACACGTTGTAAGTCGAAAAGCTTTCATGTTGCGTGTATGTCTAAGTGTGTAGCCTCAAAAGAGAAGGCACAGGACAGTTTTCTCTCGAAAGGATATGTAAGAATACCACTTCATAAGGAAATACAGTTTTGCAGAGTAAAGACATATACGTACGCATTGGAAACTCTTTACGAGAAGAAATAACGCATAGTACAAAATTAGCTTGTATCTCCAAAACTACAGGTTGTATCTCGAAAAGAATTGTTGTGGCGTGTACGTCTTCACATGTAGCATCTAAAGAGAACCAAAAGGAGAATTTTCTTTCGTCAAAATTTTTCAGAAAATCACGTTTTAAGGAAATCCCGCATCGTGCGAAATTATCTTGTTTTTCCTAAACAACACGTTGTAAGTCGAAAAGCTTTCATGTTGCGTGTATGTCTACGTGTGTAGCCTCAAAAGAGAAGGCACAGGACAGTTTTCTCTCGAAAGGATATGTAAGAATACCACTTCATAAGGAAATACAGTTTTGCAGAGTAAAGACATATACGTACGCATTGGAAACTCTTTACGAGAAGAAATAACGCATAGTACAAAATTAGCTTGTATCTCCAAAACTACACGTTGTATCTCGAAAAGAATTGTTGTGGCGTGTACGTCTTAACATGTAGCATCTAAAGAGAACCAAAAGGAGAATTTTCTTTCGTCAAAATTTTTCAGAAAATCACGTTTTAAGGAAATCCCGCATCGTGCGAAATTATCTTGTTTTTCCTAAACAACACGTTGTAAGTCGAAAAGCTTTCATGTTGCGTGTATGTCTAAGTGTGTAGCCTCAAAAGAGAAGGCACAGGACAGTTTTCTCTCGAAAGGATATGTAAGAATACCACTTCATAAGGAAATACAGTTTTGCAGAGTAAAGACATATACGTACGCATTGGAAACTCTTTACGAGAAGAAATAACGCATAGTACAAAATTAGCTTGTATCTCCAAAACTACACGTTGTATCTCGAAAAGAATTGTTGTGGCTTGTACGTCTTAACATGTAGCATCTAAAGAGAACCAAAAGGAGAATTTTCTTTCGTCAAAATTTTTCAGAAAATCACGTTTTAAGGAAATCCCGCATGGTGCGAAATTATCTTGTTTTTCCTAAACAACACGTTGTATGTCGAAAAGCTTTCATGTTGCGTGTATGTCTAAGTGTGTAGCCTCAAAAGAGAAGGCACAGGACAGTTTTCTCTCGAAAGGATATGTAAGAATACCACTTCATAAGGAAATACAGTTTTGCAGAGTAAAGACATATACGTACGCATTGGAAACTCTTTACGAGAAGAAATAACGCATAGTACAAAATTAGCTTGTATCTCCAAAACTACACGTTGTATCTCGAAAAGAATTGTTGTGGCGTGTACGTCTTAACATGTAGCATCTAAAGAGAACCAAAAGGAGAATTTTCTTTCGTCAAAATTTTTCAGAAAATCACGTTTTAAGGAAATCCCGCATCGTGCGAAATTATCTTGTTTTTCCTAAACAACACGTTGTAAGTCGAAAAGCTTTCATGTTGCGTGTATGTCTAAGTGTGTAGCCTCAAAAGAGAAGGCACAGGACAGTTTTCTCTCGAAAGGATATGTAAGAATACCACTTCATAAGGAAATACAGTTTTGCAGAGTAAAGACATATACGTACGCATTGGAAACTCTTTACAAGAAGAAATAACGCATAGTACAAAATTAGCTTGTATCTCCAAAACTACACGTTGTATCTCGAAAAGAATTGTTGTGGCGTGTACGTCTTAACATGTAGCATCTAAAGAGAACCAAAAGGAGAATTTTCTTTCGTCAAAATTTTTCAGAAAATCACGTTTTAAGGAAATCCCGCATGGTGCGAAATTATCTTGTTTTTCCTAAACAACACGTTGTAAGTCGAAAAGCTTTCATGTTGCGTGTATGTCTAAGTGTGTAGCCTCAAAAGAGAAGGCACAGGACAGTTTTCTCTCGAAAGGATATGTAAGAATACCACTTCATAAGGAAATACAGTTTTGCAGAGTAAAGACATATACGTACGCATTGGAAACTCTTTACGAGAAGAAATAACGCATAGTAAAAAATTAGCTTGTATCTCCAAAACTACACGTTGTATCTCGAAAAGAATTGTTGTGGCGTGTACGTCTTAACATGTAGCATCTAAAGAGAACCAAAAGGAGAATTTTCTTTCGTCAAAATTTTTCAGAAAATCACGTTTTAAGGAAATCCCGCATCGTGCGAAATTATCTTGTTTTTCCTAAACAACACGTTGTAAGTCGAAAAGCTTTCATGTTGCGTGTATGTCTAAGTGTGTAGCCTCAAAAGAGAAGGCACAGGACAGTTTTCTCTCGAAAGGATATGTAAGAATACCACTTCATAAGGAAATACAGTTTTGCAGAGTAAAGACATATACGTACGCATTGGAAACTCTTTACGAGAAGAAATAACGCATAGTACAAAATTAGCTTGTATCTCCAAAACTACAGGTTGTATCTCGAAAAGAATTGTTGTGGCGTGTACGTCTTCACATGTAGCATCTAAAGAGAACCAAAAGGAGAATTTTCTTTCGTCAAAATTTTTCAGAAAATCACGTTTTAAGGAAATCCCGCATCGTGCGAAATTATCTTGTTTTTCCTAAACAACACGTTGTAAGTCGAAAAGCTTTCATGTTGCGTGTATGTCTACGTGTGTAGCCTCAAAAGAGAAGGCACAGGACAGTTTTCTCTCGAAAGGATATGTAAGAATACCACTTCATAAGGAAATACAGTTTTGCAGAGTAAAGACATATACGTACGCATTGGAAACTCTTTACGAGAAGAAATAACGCATAGTACAAAATTAGCTTGTATCTCCAAAACTACACGTTGTATCTCGAAAAGAATTGTTGTGGCGTGTACGTCTTAACATGTAGCATCTAAAGAGAACCAAAAGGAGAATTTTCTTTCGTCAAAATTTTTCAGAAAATCACGTTTTAAGGAAATCCCGCATCGTGCGAAATTATCTTGTTTTTCCTAAACAACACGTTGTAAGTCGAAAAGCTTTCATGTTGCGTGTATGTCTAAGTGTGTAGCCTCAAAAGAGAAGGCACAGGACAGTTTTCTCTCGAAAGGATATGTAAGAATACCACTTCATAAGGAAATACAGTTTTGCAGAGTAAAGACATATACGTACGCATTGGAAACTCTTTACGAGAAGAAATAACGCATAGTACAAAATTACCTTGTATCTCCAAAACTACACGTTGTATCTCGAAAAGAATTGTTGTGGCGTGTACGTCTTAACATGTAGCATCTAAAGAGAACCAAAAGGAGAATTTTCTTTCGTCAAAATTTTTCAGAAAATCACGTTTTAAGGAAATCCCGCATCGTTCGAAATTATCTTGTTTTTCCTAAACAACACGTTGTAAGTCGAAAAGCTTTCATGTTGCGTGTATGTCTACGTGTGTAGCCTCAAAAGAGAAGGCACAGGACAGTTTTCTCTCGAAAGGATATGTAAGAATACCACTTCATAAGGAAATACAGTTTTGCAGAGTAAAGACATATACTTACGCATTGGAAACTCTTTACGAGAAGAAATAACGCATAGTACAAAATTAGCTTGTATCTCCAAAACTACACGTTGTATCTCGAAAAGAATTGTTGTGGCGTGTACGTCTTAACATGTAGCATCTAAAGAGAACCAAAAGGAGAATTTTCTTTCGTCAAAATTTTTCAGAAAATCACGTTTTAAGGAAATCCCGCATCGTGCGAAATTATCTTGTTTTTCCTAAACAACACGTTGTAAGTCGAAAAGCTTTCATGTTGCGTGTATGTCTACGTGTGTAGCCTCAAAAGAGAAGGCACAGGACAGTTTTCTCTCGAAAGGATATGTAAGAATACCACTTCATAAGGAAATACAGTTTTGCAGAGTAAAGACATATACGTACGCATTGGAAACTCTTTACGAGAAGAAATAACGCATAGTAAAAAATTAGCTTGTATCTCCAAAACTACACGTTGTATCTCGAAAAGAATTGTTGTGGCGTGTGTACGTCTTAACATGTAGCATCTAAAGAGAACCAAAAGGAGAATTTTCTTTCGTCAAAATTTTTCAGAAAATCACGTTTTAAGGAAATCCCGCATCGTGCGAAATTATCTTGTTTTTCCTAAACAACACGTTGTAAGTCGAAAAGCTTTCATGTTGCGTGTATGTCTAAGTGTGTAGCCTCAAAAGAGAAGGCACAGGACAGTTTTCATTCGAAAGGATATGTAAGAATACCACTTCATAAGGAAATACAGTTTTGCAGAGTAAAGACATATACGTACGCATTGGAAACTCTTTACGAGAAGAAATAACGCATAGTACAAAATTAGCTTGTATCTCCAAAACTACACGTTGTATCTCGAAAAGAATTGTTGTGGCGTGTGTACGTCTTAACATGTAGCATCTAAAGAGAACCAAAAGGAGAATTTTCTTTCGTCAAAATTTTTCAGAAAATCACGTTTTAAGGAAATCCCGCATGGTGCGAAATTATCTTGTTTTTCCTAAACAACACGTTGTAAGTCGAAAAGCTTTCATGTTGCGTGTATGTCTAAGTGTGTAGCCTCAAAAGAGAAGGCACAGGACAGTTTTCTCTCGAAAGGATATGTAAGAATACCACTTCATAAGGAAATACAGTTTTGCAGAGTAAAGACATATACGTACGCATTGGAAACTCTTTACGAGAAGAAATAACGCATAGTACAAAATTAGCTTGTATCTCCAAAACTACACGTTGTATCTCGAAAAGAATTGTTGTGGCGTGTGTAGGTCTTAACATGTAGCATCTAAAGAGAACCAAAAGGAGAATTTTCTTTCGTCAAAATTTTTCAGAAAATCACGTTTTAAGGAAATCCCGCATCGTGAGAAATTATCTTGTTTTTCCTAAACAACACGTTGTAAGTCGAAAAGCTTTCATGTTGCGTGTATGTCTACGTGTGTAGCCTCAAAAGAGAAGGCACAGGACAGTTTTCTCTCGAAAGGATATGTAAGAATACCACTTCATAAGGAAATACAGTTTTGCAGAGTAAAGACATATACGTACGCATTGGAAACTCTTTACGAGAAGAAATAACGCATAGTACAAAATTAGCTTGTATCTCCAAAACTACACGTTGTATCTCGAAAAGAATTGTTGTGGCGTGTACGTCTTAACATGTAGCATCTAAAGAGAACCAAAAGGAGAATTTTCTTTCGTCAAAATTTTTCAGAAAATCACGTTTTAAGGAAATCCCGCATCGTGCGAAATTATCTTGTTTTTCCTAAACAACACGTTGTAAGTCGAAAAGCTTTCATGTTGCGTGTATGTCTAAGTGTGTAGCCTCAAAAGAGAAGGCACAGGACAGTTTTCTCTCGAAAGGATATGTAAGAATACCACTTCATAAGGAAATACAGTTTTGCAGAGTAAAGACATATACGTACGCATTGGAAACTCTTTAGGAGAAGAAATAACGCATAGTACAAAATTAGCTTGTATCTCCAAAACTACACGTTGTATCTCGAAAAGAATTGTTGTGGCGTGTACGTCTTAACATGTAGCATCTAAAGAGAACCAAAAGGAGAATTTTCTTTCGTCAAAATTTTTCAGAAAATCACGTTTTAAGGAAATCCCGCATCGTGCGATATTATCTTGTTTTTCCTAAACAACACGTTGTAAGTCGAAAAGCTTTCATGTTGCGTGTATGTCTAAGTGTGTAGCCTCAAAAGAGAAGGCACAGGACAGTTTTCTCTCGAAAGGATATGTAAGAATACCACTTCATAAGGAAATACAGTTTTGCAGAGTAAAGACATATACGTACGCATTGGAAACTATTTACGAGAAGAAATAACGCATAGTACAAAATTAGCTTGTATCTCCAAAACTACACGTTGTATCTCGAAAAGAATTGTTGTGGCGTGTACGTCTTAACATGTAGCATCTAAAGAGAACCAAAAGGAGAATTTTCTTTCGTCAAAATTTTTCAGAAAATCACGTTTTAAGGAAATCCCGCATCGTGCGAAATTATCTTGTTTTTCCTAAACAACACGTTGTAAGTCGAAAAGCTTTCATGTTGCGTGTATGTCTAAGTGTGTAGCCTCAAAAGAGAAGGCACAGGACAGTTTTCTCTCGAAAGGATATGTAAGAATACCACTTCATAAGGAAATACAGTTTTGCAGAGTAAAGACATATACGTACGCATTGGAAACTATTTACGAGAAGAAATAACGCATAGTACAAAATTAGCTTGTATCTCCAAAACTACACGTTGTATCTCGAAAAGAATTGTTGTGGCGTGTACGTCTTAACATGTAGCATCTAAAGAGAACCAAAAGGAGAATTTTCTTTCCTCAAAATTTTTCAGAAAATCACGTTTTAAGGAAATCCCGCATCGTGCGAAATTATCTTGTTTTTCCTAAACAACACGTTGTAAGTCGAAAAGCTTTCATGTTGCGTGTATGTCTAAGTGTGTAGCCTCAAAAGAGAAGGCACAGGACAGTTTTCTCTCGAAAGGATATGTAAGAATACCACTTCATAAGGAAATACAGTTTTGCAGAGTAAAGACATATACGTACGCATTGGAAACTCTTTACGAGAAGAAATAACGCATAGTACAAAATTAGCTTGTATCTCCAAAACTACACGTTGTATCTCGAAAAGAATTGTTGTGGCGTGTGTACGTCTTAACATGTAGCATCTAAAGAGAACCAAAAGGAGAATTTTCTTTCGTCAAAATTTTTCAGAAAATCACGTTTTAAGGAAATCCCGCATCGTGCGAAATTATCTTGTTTTTCCTAAACAACACGTTGTAAGTCGAAAAGTTTTCATGTTGCGTGTATGTCTAAGTGTGTAGCCTCAAAAGAGAAGGCACAGGACAGTTTTCTCTCGAAAGGATATGTAAGAATACCACTTCATAAGGAAATACAGTTTTGCAGAGTAAAGACCTATACGTACGCATTGGAAACTCTTTACGAGAAGAAATAACGCATAGTACAAAATTAGCTTGTATCTCCAAAACTACACGTTGTATCTCGAAAAGAATTGTTGTGGCGTGTACGTCTTAACATGTAGCATCTAAAGAGAACCAAAAGGAGAATTTTCTTTCGTCAAAATTTTTCAGAAAATCACGTTTTAAGGAAATCCCGCATCGTGCGAAATTATCTTGTTTTTCCTAAACAACACGTTGTAAGTCGAAAAGCTTTCATGTTGCGTGTATGTCTAAGTGTGTAGCCTCAAAAGAGAAGGCACAGGACAGTTTTCTCTCGAAAGGATATGTAAGAATACCACTTCATAAGGAAATACAGTTTTGCAGAGTAAAGACATATACGTACGCATTGGAAACTCTTTAGGAGAAGAAATAACGCATAGTACAAAATTAGCTTGTATCTCCAAAACTACACGTTGTATCTCGAAAAGAATTGTTGTGGCGTGTACGTCTTAACATGTAGCATCTAAAGAGAACCAAAAGGAGAATTTTCTTTCGTCAAAATTTTTCAGAAAATCACGTTTTAAGGAAATCCCGCATCGTGCGATATTATCTTGTTTTTCCTAAACAACAGGTTGTAAGTCGAAAAGCTTTCATGTTGCGTGTATGTCTAAGTGTGTAGCCTCAAAAGAGAAGGCACAGGACAGTTTTCTCTCGAAAGGATATGTAAGAATACCACTTCATAAGGAAATACAGTTTTGCAGAGTAAAGACCTATACGTACGCATTGGAAACTCTTTACGAGAAGAAATAACGCATAGTACAAAATTAGCTTGTATCTCCAAAACTACACGTTGTATCTCGAAAAGAATTGTTGTGGCGTGTACGTCTTAACATGTAGCATCTAAAGAGAACCAAAAGGAGAATTTTCTTTCGTCAAAATTTTTCAGAAAATCACGTTTTAAGGAAATCCCGCATCGTGCGAAATTATCTTGTTTTTCCTAAACAACACGTTGTAAGTCGAAAAGCTTTCATGTTGCGTGTATGTCTAAGTGTGTAGCCTCAAAAGAGAAGGCACAGGACAGTTTTCTATCGAAAGGATATGTAAGAATACCACTTCATAAGGAAATACAGTTTTGCAGAGTAAAGACATATACGTACGCATTGGAAACTCTTTAGGAGAAGAAATAACGCATAGTACAAAATTAGCTTGTATCTCCAAAACTACACGTTGTATCTCGAAAAGAATTGTTGTGGCGTGTACGTCTTAACATGTAGCATCTAAAGAGAACCAAAAGGAGAATTTTCTTTCGTCAAAATTTTTCAGAAAATCACGTTTTAAGGAAATCCCGCATCGTGCGATATTATCTTGTTTTTCCTAAACAACACGTTGTAAGTCGAAAAGCTTTCATGTTGCGTGTATGTCTAAGTGTGTAGCCTCAAAAGAGAAGGCACAGGACAGTTTTCTCTCGAAAGGATATGTAAGAATACCACTTCATAAGGAAATACAGTTTTGCAGAGTAAAGACATATACGTACGCATTGGAAACTATTTACTAGAAGAAATAACGCATAGTACAAAATTAGCTTGTATCTCCAAAACTACACGTTGTATCTCGAAAAGAATTGTTGTGGCGTGTACGTCTTAACATGTAGCATCTAAAGAGAACCAAAAGGAGAATTTTCTTTCGTCAAAATTTTTCAGAAAATCACGTTTTAAGGAAATCCCGCATCGTGCGAAATTATCTTGTTTTTCCTAAACAACACGTTGTAAGTCGAAAAGCTTTCATGTTGCGTGTATGTCTAAGTGTGTAGCCTCAAAAGAGAAGGCACAGGACAGTTTTCTCTCGAAAGGATATGTAAGAATACCACTTCATAAGGAAATACAGTTTTGCAGAGTAAAGACATATACGTACGCATTGGAAACTACGAGAAGAAATAACGCATAGTACAAAATTAGCTTGTATCTCCAAAACTACACGTTGTATCTCGAAAAGAATTGTTGTGGCGTGTACGTCTTAACATGTAGCATCTAAAGAGAACCAAAAGGAGAATTTTCTTTCCTCAAAATTTTTCAGAAAATCACGTTTTAAGGAAATCCCGCATCGTGCGAAATTATCTTGTTTTTCCTAAACAACACGTTGTAAGTCGAAAAGCTTTCATGTTGCGTGTATGTCTAAGTGTGTAGCCTCAAAAGAGAAGGCACAGGACAGTTTTCTCTCGAAAGGATATGTAAGAATACCACTTCATAAGGAAATACAGTTTTGCAGAGTAAAGACATATACGTACGCATTGGAAACTCTTTACGAGAAGAAATAACGCATAGTACAAAATTAGCTTGTATCTCCAAAACTACACGTTGTATCTCGAAAAGAATTGTTGTGGCGTGTACGTCTTAACATGTAGCATCTAAAGAGAACCAAAAGGAGAATTTTCTTTCGTCAAAATTTTTCAGAAAATCACGTTTTAAGGAAATCCCGCATCGTGCGAAATTATCTTGTTTTTCCTCTACAACACGTTGTAAGTCGAAAAGCTTTCATGTTGCGTGTATGTCTACGTGTGTAGCCTCAAAAGAGAAGGCACAGGACAGTTTTCTCTCGAAAGGATATGTAAGAATACCACTTCATAAGGAAATACAGTTTTGCAGAGTAAAGACATATACGTACGCATTGGAAACTCTTTACGAGAAGAAATAACGCATAGTACAAAATTAGCTTGTATCTCCAAAACTACACGTTGTATCTCGAAAAGAATTGTTGTGGCGTGTGTAGGTCTTAACATGTAGCATCTAAAGAGAACCAAAAGGAGAATTTTCTTTCGTCAAAATTTTTCAGAAAATCACGTTTTAAGGAAATCCCGCATCGTGAGAAATTATCTTGTTTTTCCTAAACAACACGTTGTAAGTCGAAAAGCTTTCATGTTGCGTGTATGTCTACGTGTGTAGCCTCAAAAGAGAAGGCACAGGACAGTTTTCTCTCGAAAGGATATGTAAGAATACCACTTCATAAGGAAATACAGTTTTGCAGAGTAAAGACATATACGTACGCATTGGAAACTCTTTACGAGAAGAAATAACGCATAGTACAAAATTAGCTTGTATCTCCAAAACTACACGTTGTATCTCGAAAAGAATTGTTGTGGCGTGTACGTCTTAACATGTAGCATCTAAAGAGAACCAAAAGGAGAATTTTCTTTCGTCAAAATTTTTCAGAAAATCACGTTTTAAGGAAATCCCGCATCGTGCGAAATTATCTTGTTTTTCCTAAACAACACGTTGTAAGTCGAAAAGCTTTCATGTTGCGTGTATGTCTACGTGTGTAGCCTCAAAAGAGAAGGCACAGGACAGTTTTCTCTCGAAAGGATATGTAAGAATACCACTTCATAAGGAAATACAGTTTTGCAGAGTAAAGACATATACGTACGCATTGGAAACTCTTTACGAGAAGAAATAACGCATAGTACAAAATTAGCTTGTATCTCCAAAACTACACGTTGTATCTCGAAAAGAATTGTTGTGGCGTGTACGTCTTAACATGTAGCATCTAAAGAGAACCAAAAGGAGAATTTTCTTTCGTCAAAATTTTTCAGAAAATCACGTTTTAAGGAAATCCCGCATGGTGCGAAATTATCTTGTTTTTCCTAAACAACACGTTGTAAGTCGAAAAGCTTTCATGTTGCGTGTATGTCTAAGTGTGTAGCCTCAAAAGAGAAGGCACAGGACAGTTTTCTCTCGAAAGGATATGTAAGAATACCACTTCATAAGGAAATACAGTTTTGCAGAGTAAAGACATATACGTACGCATTGGAAACTCTTTAGGAGAAGAAATAACGCATAGTACAAAATTAGCTTGTATCTCCAAAACTACACGTTGTATCTCGAAAAGAATTGTTGTGGCGTGTACGTCTTAACATGTAGCATCTAAAGAGAACCAAAAGGAGAATTTTCTTTCGTCAAAATTTTTCAGAAAATCACGTTTTAAGGAAATCCCGCATCCTGAGCTATTATCTTGTTTTTCCTAAACAACACGTTGTAAGTCGAAAAGCTTTCATGTTGCGTGTATGTCTAAGTGTGTAGCCTCAAAAGAGAAGGCACAGGACAGTTTTCTCTCGAAAGGATATGTAAGAATACCACTTCATAAGGAAATACAGTTTTGCAGAGTAAAGACATATACGTACGCATTGGAAACTCTTTACGAGAAGAAATAACGCATAGTACAAAATTAGCTTGTATCTCCAAAACTACACGTTGTATCTCGAAAAGAATTGTTGTGGCGTGTACGTCTTAACATGTAGCATCTAAAGAGAACCAAAAGGAGAATTTTCTTTCGTCAAAATTTTTCAGAAAATCACGTTTTAAGGAAATCCCGCATCGTGCGAAATTATCTTGTTTTTCCTAAACAACACGTTGTAAGTCGAAAAGCTTTCATGTTGCGTGTATGTCTAAGTGTGTAGCCTCAAAAGAGAAGGCACAGGACAGTTTTCTCTCGAAAGGATATGTAAGAATACCACTTCATAAGGAAATACAGTTTTGCAGAGTAAAGACATATACGTACGCATTGGAAACTCTTTAGGAGAAGAAATAACGCATAGTACAAAATTAGCTTGTATCTCCAAAACTACACGTTGTATCTCGAAAAGAATTGTTGTGGCGTGTACGTCTTAACATGTAGCATCTAAAGAGAACCAAAAGGAGAATTTTCTTTCGTCAAAATTTTTCAGAAAATCACGTTTTAAGGAAATCCCGCATCGTGCGATATTATCTTGTTTTTCCTAAACAACACGTTGTAAGTCGAAAAGCTTTCATGTTGCGTGTATGTCTAAGTGTGTAGCCTCAAAAGAGAAGGCACAGGACAGTTTTCTCTCGAAAGGATATGTAAGAATACCACTTCATAAGGAAATACAGTTTTGCAGAGTAAAGACATATACGTACGCATTGGAAACTATTTACTAGAAGAAATAACGCATAGTACAAAATTAGCTTGTATCTCCAAAACTACACGTTGTATCTCGAAAAGAATTGTTGTGGCGTGTACGTCTTAACATGTAGCATCTAAAGAGAACCAAAAGGAGAATTTTCTTTCGTCAAAATTTTTCAGAAAATCACGTTTTAAGGAAATCCCGCATCGTGCGAAATTATCTTGTTTTTCCTAAACAACACGTTGTAAGTCGAAAAGCTTTCATGTTGCGTGTATGTCTAAGTGTGTAGCCTCAAAAGAGAAGGCACAGGACAGTTTTCTCTCGAAAGGATATGTAAGAATACCACTTCATAAGGAAATACAGTTTTGCAGAGTAAAGACATATACGTACGCATTGGAAACTACGAGAAGAAATAACGCATAGTACAAAATTAGCTTGTATCTCCAAAACTACACGTTGTATCTCGAAAAGAATTGTTGTGGCGTGTACGTCTTAACATGTAGCATCTAAAGAGAACCAAAAGGAGAATTTTCTTTCCTCAAAATTTTTCAGAAAATCACGTTTTAAGGAAATCCCGCATCGTGCGAAATTATCTTGTTTTTCCTAAACAACACGTTGTAAGTCGAAAAGCTTTCATGTTGCGTGTATGTCTAAGTGTGTAGCCTCAAAAGAGAAGGCACAGGACAGTTTTCTCTCGAAAGGATATGTAAGAATACCACTTCATAAGGAAATACAGTTTTGCAGAGTAAAGACATATACGTACGCATTGGAAACTCTTTACGAGAAGAAATAACGCATAGTACAAAATTAGCTTGTATCTCCAAAACTACACGTTGTATCTCGAAAAGAATTGTTGTGGCGTGTACGTCTTAACATGTAGCATCTAAAGAGAACCAAAAGGAGAATTTTCTTTCGTCAAAATTTTTCAGAAAATCACGTTTTAAGGAAATCCCGCATCGTGCGAAATTATCTTGTTTTTCCTCTACAACACGTTGTAAGTCGAAAAGCTTTCATGTTGCGTGTATGTCTACGTGTGTAGCCTCAAAAGAGAAGGCACAGGACAGTTTTCTCTCGAAAGGATATGTAAGAATACCACTTCATAAGGAAATACAGTTTTGCAGAGTAAAGACATATACGTACGCATTGGAAACTCTTTACGAGAAGAAATAACGCATAGTACAAAATTAGCTTGTATCTCCAAAACTACACGTTGTATCTCGAAAAGAATTGTTGTGGCGTGTGTAGGTCTTAACATGTAGCATCTAAAGAGAACCAAAAGGAGAATTTTCTTTCGTCAAAATTTTTCAGAAAATCACGTTTTAAGGAAATCCCGCATCGTGAGAAATTATCTTGTTTTTCCTAAACAACACGTTGTAAGTCGAAAAGCTTTCATGTTGCGTGTATGTCTACGTGTGTAGCCTCAAAAGAGAAGGCACAGGACAGTTTTCTCTCGAAAGGATATGTAAGAATACCACTTCATAAGGAAATACAGTTTTGCAGAGTAAAGACATATACGTACGCATTGGAAACTCTTTACGAGAAGAAATAACGCATAGTACAAAATTAGCTTGTATCTCCAAAACTACACGTTGTATCTCGAAAAGAATTGTTGTGGCGTGTACGTCTTAACATGTAGCATCTAAAGAGAACCAAAAGGAGAATTTTCTTTCGTCAAAATTTTTCAGAAAATCACGTTTTAAGGAAATCCCGCATCGTGCGAAATTATCTTGTTTTTCCTAAACAACACGTTGTAAGTCGAAAAGCTTTCATGTTGCGTGTATGTCTACGTGTGTAGCCTCAAAAGAGAAGGCACAGGACAGTTTTCTCTCGAAAGGATATGTAAGAATACCACTTCATAAGGAAATACAGTTTTGCAGAGTAAAGACATATACGTACGCATTGGAAACTCTTTACGAGAAGAAATAACGCATAGTACAAAATTAGCTTGTATCTCCAAAACTACACGTTGTATCTCGAAAAGAATTGTTGTGGCGTGTACGTCTTAACATGTAGCATCTAAAGAGAACCAAAAGGAGAATTTTCTTTCGTCAAAATTTTTCAGAAAATCACGTTTTAAGGAAATCCCGCATGGTGCGAAATTATCTTGTTTTTCCTAAACAACACGTTGTAAGTCGAAAAGCTTTCATGTTGCGTGTATGTCTAAGTGTGTAGCCTCAAAAGAGAAGGCACAGGACAGTTTTCTCTCGAAAGGATATGTAAGAATACCACTTCATAAGGAAATACAGTTTTGCAGAGTAAAGACATATACGTACGCATTGGAAACTCTTTAGGAGAAGAAATAACGCATAGTACAAAATTAGCTTGTATCTCCAAAACTACACGTTGTATCTCGAAAAGAATTGTTGTGGCGTGTACGTCTTAACATGTAGCATCTAAAGAGAACCAAAAGGAGAATTTTCTTTCGTCAAAATTTTTCAGAAAATCACGTTTTAAGGAAATCCCGCATCGTGAGCTATTATCTTGTTTTTCCTAAACAACACGTTGTAAGTCGAAAAGCTTTCATGTTGCGTGTATGTCTAAGTGTGTAGCCTCAAAAGAGAAGGCACAGGACAGTTTTCTCTCGAAAGGATATGTAAGAATACCACTTCATAAGGAAATACAGTTTTGCAGAGTAAAGACATATACGTACGCATTGGAAACTATTTACGAGAAGAAATAACGCATAGTACAAAATTAGCTTGTATCTCCAAAACTACACGTTGTATCTCGAAAAGAATTGTTGTGGCGTTTATGTCTTAACATGTAGCATCTAAAGAGAACCAAAAGGAGAATTTTCTTTCGTCAAAATTTTTCAGAAAATCACGTTTTAAGGAAATCCCGCATCGTGCGAAATTATCTTGTTTTTCCTAAACAACACGTTGTAAGTCGAAAAGCTTTCATGTTGCGTGTATGTCTAAGTGTGTAGCCTCAAAAGAGAAGGCACAGGACAGTTTTCTCTCGAAAGGATATGTAAGAATACCACTTCATAAGGAAATACAGTTTTGCAGAGTAAAGACATATACGTACGCATTGGAAACTCTTTACGAGAAGAAATAACGCATAGTACAAAATTAGCTTGTATCTCCAAAACTACACGTTGTATCTCGAAAAGAATTGTTGTGGCGTGTACGTCTTAACATGTAGCATCTAAAGAGAACCAAAAGGAGAATTTTCTTTTGTCAAAATTTTTCAGAAAATCACGTTTTAAGGAAATCCCGCATCGTGCGAAATTATCTTGTTTTTCCTCTACAACACGTTGTAAGTCGAAAAGCTTTCATGTTGCGTGTATGTCTACGTGTGTAGCCTCAAAAGAGAAGGCACAGGACAGTTTTCTCTCGAAAGGATATGTAAGAATACCACTTCATAAGGAAATACAGTTTTGCAGAGTAAAGACATATACGTACGCATTGGAAACTCTTTACGAGAAGAAATAACGCATAGTACAAAATTAGCTTGTATCTCCAAAACTACACGTTGTATCTCGAAAAGAATTGTTGTGGCGTGTGTAGGTCTTAACATGTAGCATCTAAAGAGAACCAAAAGGAGAATTTTCTTTCGTCAAAATTTTTCAGAAAATCACGTTTTAAGGAAATCCCGCATCGTGAGAAATTATCTTGTTTTTCCTAAACAACACGTTGTAAGTCGAAAAGCTTTCATGTTGCGTGTATGTCTGCGTGTGTAGCCTCAAAAGAGAAGGCACAGGACAGTTTTCTCTCGAAAGGATATGTAAGAATACCACTTCATAAGGAAATACAGTTTTGCATAGTAAAGACATATACGTACGCATTGGAAACTCTTTACGAGAAGAAATAACGCATAGTACAAAATTAGCTTGTATCTCCAAAACTACACGTTGTATCTCGAAACGAATTGTTGTGGCGTGTACGTCTTAACATGTAGCATCTAAAGAGAACCAAAAGGAGAATTTTCTTTCGTCAAAATTTTTCAGAAAATCACGTTTTAAGGAAATCCCGCATCGTGCGAAATTATCTTGTTTTTCCTAAACAACACGTTGTAAGTCGAAAAGCTTTCATGTTGCGTGTATGTCTACGTGTGTAGCCTCAAAAGAGAAGGCACAGGACAGTTTTCTCTCGAAAGGATATGTAAGAATACCACTTCATAAGGAAATACAGTTTTGCAGAGTAAAGACATATACGTACGCATTGGAAACTCTTTACGAGAAGTAATAACGCATAGTACAAAATTAGCTTGTATCTCCAAAACTACACGTTGTATCTCGAAAAGAATTGTTGTGGCGTGTACGTCTTAACATGTAGCATCTAAAGAGAACCAAAAGGAGAATTTTCTTTCGTCAAAATTTTTCAGAAAATCACGTTTTAAGGAAATCCCGCATGGTGCGAAATTATCTTGTTTTTCCTAAACAACACGTTGTAAGTCGAAAAGCTTTCATGTTGCGTGTATGTCTAAGTGTGTAGCCTCAAAAGAGAAGGCACAGGACAGTTTTCTCTCGAAAGGATATGTAAGAATACCACTTCATAAGGAAATACAGTTTTGCAGAGTAAAGACATATACGTACGCATTGGAAACTCTTTACGAGAAGAAATAACGCATAGTACAAAATTAGCTTGTATCTCCAAAACTACACGTTGTATCTCGAAAAGAATTGTTGTGGCGTGTACGTCTTAACATGTAGCATCTAAAGAGAACCAAAAGGAGAATTTTCTTTCGTCAAAATTTTTCAGAAAATCACGTTTTAAGGAAATCCCGCATCGTGCGAAATTATCTTGTTTTTCCTAAACAACACGTTGTAAGTCGAAAAGCTTTCATGTTGCGTGTATGTCTAAGTGTGTAGCCTCAAAAGAGAAGGCACAGGACAGTTTTCTCTCGAAAGGATATGTAAGAATACCACTTCATGAGGAAATACAGTTTTGCAGAGTAAAGACATATACGTACGCATTGGAAACTCTTTACGAGAAGAAATAACGCATAGTACAAAATTAGCTTGTATCTCCAAAACTACAGGTTGTATCTCGAAAAGAATTGTTGTGGCGTGTACGTCTTCACATGTAGCATCTAAAGAGAACCAAAAGGAGAATTTTCTTTCGTCAAAATTTTTCAGAAAATCACGTTTTAAGGAAATCCCGCATCGTGCGAAATTATCTTGTTTTTCCTAAACAACACGTTGTAAGTCGAAAAGCTTTCATGTTGCGTGTATGTCTACGTGTGTAGCCTCAAAAGAGAAGGCACAGGACAGTTTTCTCTCGAAAGGATATGTAAGAATACCACTTCATAAGGAAATACAGTTTTGCAGAGTAAAGACATATACGTACGCATTGGAAACTCTTTACGAGAAGAAATAACGCATAGTACAAAATTAGCTTGTATCTCCAAAACTACACGTTGTATCTCGAAAAGAATTGTTGTGGCGTGTACGTCTTAACATGTAGCATCTAAAGAGAACCAAAAGGAGAATTTTCATTCGTCAAAATTTTTCAAAAATCACGTTTTAAGGAAATCCCGCATCGTGCGAAATTATCTTGTTTTTCCTAAACAACACGTTGTAAGTCGAAAAGCTTTCATGTTGCGTGTATGTCTAAGTGTGTAGCCTCAAAAGAGAAGGCACAGGACAGTTTTCTCTCGAAAGGATATGTAAGAATACCACTTCATAAGGAAATACAGTTTTGCAGAGTAAAGACATATACGTACGCATTGGAAACTCTTTACGAGAAGAAATAACGCATAGTACAAAATTAGCTTGTATCTCCAAAACTACACGTTGTATCTCGAAAAGAATTGTTGTGGCGTGTACGTCTTAACATGTAGCATCTAAAGAGAACCAAAAGGAGAATTTTCTTTCGTCAAAATTTTTCAGAAAATCACGTTTTAAGGAAATCCCGCATGGTGCGAAATTATCTTGTTTTTCCTAAACAACACGTTGTATGTCGAAAAGCTTTCATGTTGCGTGTATGTCTAAGTGTGTAGCCTCAAAAGAGAAGGCACAGGACAGTTTTCTCTCGAAAGGATATGTAAGAATACCACTTCATAAGGAAATACAGTTTTGCAGAGTAAAGACATATACGTACGCATTGGAAACTCTTTACGAGAAGAAATAACGCATAGTACAAAATTAGCTTGTATCTCCAAAACTACACGTTGTATCTCGAAAAGAATTGTTGTGGCGTGTACGTCTTAACATGTAGCATCTAAAGAGAACCAAAAGGAGAATTTTCTTTCGTCAAAATTTTTCAGAAAATCACGTTTTAAGGAAATCCCGCATCGTGCGAAATTATCTTGTTTTTCCTAAACAACACGTTGTAAGTCGAAAAGCTTTCATGTTGCGTGTATGTCTAAGTGTGTAGCCTCAAAAGAGAAGGCACAGGACAGTTTTCTCTCGAAAGGATATGTAAGAATACCACTTCATAAGGAAATACAGTTTTGCAGAGTAAAGACATATACGTACGCATTGGAAACTCTTTACGAGAAGAAATAACGCATAGTACAAAATTAGCTTGTATCTCCAAAACTACACGTTGTATCTCGAAAAGAATTGTTGTGGCGTGTACGTCTTAACATGTAGCATCTAAAGAGAACCAAAAGGAGAATTTTCTTTCGTCAAAATTTTTCAGAAAATCACGTTTTAAGGAAATCCCGCATCGTTCGAAATTATCTTGTTTTTCCTAAACAACACGTTGTAAGTCGAAAAGCTTTCATGTTGCGTGTATGTCTACGTGTGTAGCCTCAAAAGAGAAGGCACAGGACAGTTTTCTCTCGAAAGGATATGTAAGAATACCACTTCATAAGGAAATACAGTTTTGCAGAGTAAAGACATATACGTACGCATTGGAAACTCTTTACGAGAAGAAATAACGCATAGTACAAAATTAGCTTGTATCTCCAAAACTACACGTTGTATCTCGAAAAGAATTGTTGTGGCGTGTACGTCTTAACATGTAGCATCTAAAGAGAACCAAAAGGAGAATTTTCTTTCGTCAAAATTTTTCAGAAAATCACGTTTTAAGGAAATCCCGCATCGTGCGAAATTATCTTGTTTTTCCTAAACAACACGTTGTAAGTCGAAAAGCTTTCATGTTGCGTGTATGTCTACGTGTGTAGCCTCAAAAGAGAAGGCACAGGACAGTTTTCTCTCGAAAGGATATGTAAGAATACCACTTCATAAGGAAATACAGTTTTGCAGAGTAAAGACATATACGTACGCATTGGAAACTCTTTATGAGAAGAAATAACGCATAGTACAAAATTAGCTTGTATCTCCAAAACTACACGTTGTATCTCGAAAAGAATTGTTGTGGCGTGTGTACGTCTTAACATGTAGCATCTAAAGAGAACCAAAAGGAGAATTTTCTTTCGTCAAAATTTTTCAGAAAATCACGTTTTAAGGAAATCCCGCATCGTGCGAAATTATCTTGTTTTTCCTAAACAACACGTTGTAAGTCGAAAAGCTTTCATGTTGCGTGTATGTCTAAGTGTGTAGCCTCAAAAGAGAAGGCACAGGACAGTTTTCTCTCGAAAGGATATGTAAGAATACCACTTCATAAGGAAATACAGTTTTGCAGAGTAAAGACATATACGTACGCATTGGAAACTCTTTACGAGAAGAAATAACGCATAGTACAAAATTAGCTTGTATCTCCAAAACTACACGTTGTATCTCGAAAAGAATTGTTGTGGCGTGTGTACGTCTTAACATGTAGCATCTAAAGAGAACCAAAAGGAGAATTTTCTTTCGTCAAAATTTTTCAGAAAATCACGTTTTAAGGAAATCCCGCATCGTGCGAAATTATCTTGTTTTTCCTAAACAACACGTTGTAAGTCGAAAAGCTTTCATGTTGCGTGTATGTCTAAGTGTGTAGCCTCAAAAGAGAAGGCACAGGACAGTTTTCTCTCGAAAGGATATGTAAGAATACCACTTCATAAGGAAATACAGTTTTGCAGAGTAAAGACATATACGTACGCATTGGAAACTCTTTACGAGAAGAAATAACGCATAGTACAAAATTAGCTTGTATCTCCAAAACTACACGTTGTATCTCGAAAAGAATTGTTGTGGCGTGTACGTCTTAACATGTAGCATCTAAAGAGAACCAAAAGGAGAATTTTCTTTCGTCAAAATTTTTCAGAAAATCACGTTTTAAGGAAATCCCGCATCGTGCGAAATTATCTTGTTTTTCCTAAACAACACGTTGTAAGTCGAAAAGCTTTCATGTTGCGTGTATGTCTAAGTGTGTAGCCTCAAAAGAGAAGGCACAGGACAGTTTTCTCTCGAAAGGATATGTAAGAATACCACTTCATAAGGAAATACAGTTTTGCAGAGTAAAGACATATACGTACGCATTGGAAACTCTTTACGAGAAGAAATAACGCATAGTACAAAATTAGCTTGTATCTCCAAATCTACACGTTGTATCTCGAAAAGAATTGTTGTGGCGTGTGTACGTCTTAACATGTAGCATCTAAAGAGAACCAAAAGGAGAATTTTCTTTCGTCAAAATTTTTCAGAAAATCACGTTTTAAGGAAATCCCGCATCGTGCGAAATTATCTTGTTTTTCCTAAACAAAACGTTGTAAGTCGAAAAGCTTTCATGTTGCGTGTATGTCTAAGTGTGTAGCCTCAAAAGAGAAGGCACAGGACAGTTTTCTCTCGAAAGGATATGTAAGAATACCACTTCATAAGGAAATACAGTTTTGCAGAGTAAAGACATATACGTACGCATTGGAAACTCTTTACGAGAAGAAATAACGCATAGTACAAAATTAGCTTGTATCTCCAAAACTACACGTTGTATCTCGAAAAGAATTGTTGTGGCGTGTACGTCTTAACATGTAGCATCTAAAGAGAACCAAAAGGAGAATTTTCTTTCGTCAAAATTTTTCAGAAAATCACGTTTTAAGGAAATCCCGCATCGTGCGAAATTATCTTGTTTTTCCTAAACAACACGTTGTAAGTCGAAAAGCTTTCATGTTGCGTGTATGTCTACGTGTGTAGCCTCAAAAGAGAAGGCACAGGACAGTTTTCTCTCGAAAGGATATGTAAGAATACCACTTCATAAGGAAATACAGTTTTGCAGAGTAAAGACATATACGTACGCATTGGAAACTCTTTACGAGAAGAAATAACGCATAGTACAAAATTAGCTTGTATCTCCAAAACTACACGTTGTATCTCGAAAAGAATTGTTGTGGCGTGTACGTCTTAACATGTAGCATCTAAAGAGAACCAAAAGGAGAATTTTCTTTCGTCAAAATTTTTCAGAAAATCACGTTTTAAGGAAATCCCGCATCGTGCGAAATTATCTTGTTTTTCCTAAACAACACGTTGTAAGTCGAAAAGCTTTCATGTTGCCTGTATGTCTAAGTGTGTAGCCTCAAAAGAGAAGGCACAGGACAGTTTTCTCTCGAAAGGATATGTAAGAATACCACTTCATAAGGAAATACAGTTTTGCAGAGTAAAGACATATACGTACGCATTGGAAACTCTTTACGAGAAGAAATAACGCATAGTACAAAATTAGCTTGTATCTCCAAAACTACACGTTGTATCTCGAAAAGAATTGTTGTGGCGTGTACGTCTTAACATGTAGCATCTAAAGAGAACCAAAAGGAGAATTTTCTTTCGTCAAAATTTTCAGAAAATCACGTTTTAAGGAAATCCCGCATCGTGCGAAATTATCTTGTTTTTCCTAAACAACACGTTGTAAGTCGAAAAGCTTTCATGTTGCGTGTATGTCTACGTGTGTAGCCTCAAAAGAGAAGGCACAGGACAGTTTTCTCTCGAAAGGATATGTAAGAATACCACTTCATAAGGAAATACAGTTTTGCAGAGTAAAGACATATACGTACGCATTGGAAACTCTTTACGAGAAGAAATAACGCATAGTACAAAATTAGCTTGTATCTCCAAAACTACACGTTGTATCTCGAAAAGAATTGTTGTGGCGTGTACGTCTTAACATGTAGCATCTAAAGAGAACCAAAAGGAGAATTTTCTTTCGTCAAAATTTTTCAGAAAATCACGTTTTAAGGAAATCCCGCATCGTGCGAAATTATCTTGTTTTTCCTAAACAACACGTTGTAAGTCGAAAAGCTTTCATGTTGCGTGTATGTCTAAGTGTGTAGCCTCAAAAGAGAAGGCACAGGACAGTTTTCTCTCGAAAGGATATGTAAGAATACCACTTCATAAGGAAATACAGTTTTGCAGAGTAAAGACATATACGTACGCATTGGAAACTCTTTACGAGAAGAAATAACGCATAGTACAAAATTAGCTTGTATCTCCAAAACTACACGTTGTATCTCGAAAAGAATTGTTGTGGCGTGTACGTCTTAACATGTAGCATCTAAAGAGAACCAAAAGGAGAATTTTCTTTCGTCAAAATTTTTCAGAAAATCACGTTTTAAGGAAATCCCGCATCGTGCGAAATTATATTGTTTTTCCTAAACAACACGTTGTAAGTCGAAAAGCTTTCATGTTGCGTGTATGTCTACGTGTGTAGCCTCAAAAGAGAAGGCACAGGACAGTTTTCTCTCGAAAGGATATGTAAGAATACCACTTCATAAGGAAATACAGTTTTGCAGAGTAAAGACATATACGTACGCATTGGAAACTCTTTACGAGAAGAAATAACGCATACTACAAAATTAGCTTGTATCTCCAAAACTACACGTTGTATCTCGAAAAGAATTGTTGTGGCGTGTACGTCTTAACATGTAGCATCTAAAGAGAACCAAAAGGAGAATTTTCTTTCGTCAAAATTTTTCAGAAAATCACGTTTTAAGGAAATCCCGCATCGTGCGAAATTATCTTGTTTTTCCTAAACAACACGTTGTAAGTCGAAAAGCTTTCATGTTGCCTGTATGTCTAAGTGTGTAGCCTCAAAAGAGAAGGCACAGGACAGTTTTCTCTCGAAAGGATATGTAAGAATACCACTTCATAAGGAAATACAGTTTTGCAGAGTAAAGACATATACGTACGCATTGGAAACTCTTTACGAGAAGAAATAACGCATAGTACAAAATTAGCTTGTATCTCCAAAACTACACGTTGTATCTCGAAAAGAATTGTTGTGGCGCGTACGTCTTAACATGTAGCATCTAAAGAGAACCAAAAGGAGAATTTTCTTTCGTCAAAATTTTTCAGAAAATCACGTTTTAAGGAAATCCCGCATCGTGCGAAATTATCTTGTTTTTCCTAAACAACACGTTGTAAGTCGAAAAGCTTTCATGTTGCGTGTATGTCTACGTGTGTAGCCTCAAAAGAGAAGGCACAGGACAGTTTTCTCTCGAAAGGATATGTAAGAATACCACTTCATAAGGAAATACAGTTTTGCAGAGTAAAGACATATACGTACGCATTGGAAACTCTTTACGAGAAGAAATAACGCATAGTACAAAATTAGCTTGTATCTCCAAAACTACACGTTGTATCTCGAAAAGAATTGTTGTGGCGTGTACGTCTTAACATGTAGCATCTAAAGAGAACCAAAAGGAGAATTTTCTTTCGTCAAAATTTTTCAGAAAATCACGTTTTAAGGAAATCCCGCATCGTGCGAAATTATCTTGTTTTTCCTAAACAACACGTTGTAAGTCGAAAAGCTTTCATGTTGCGTGTATGTCTAAGTGTGTAGCCTCAAAAGAGAAGGCACAGGACAGTTTTCTCTCGAAAGGATATGTAAGAATACCACTTCATAAGGAAATACAGTTTTGCAGAGTAAAGACATATACGTACGCATTGGAAACTCTTTACGAGAAGAAATAACGCATAGTACAAAATTAGCTTGTATCTCCAAAACTACACGTTGTATCTCGAAAAGAATTGTTGTGGCGTGTACGTCTTAACATGTAGCATCTAAAGAGAACCAAAAGGAGAATTTTCATTCGTCAAAATTTTTCAGAAAATCACGTTTTAAGGAAATCCCGCATCGTGCGAAATTATCTTGTTTTTCCTAAACAACACGTTGTAAGTCGAAAAGCTTTCATGTTGCGTGTATGTCTACGTGTGTAGCCTCAAAAGAGAAGGCACAGGACAGTTTTCTCTCGAAAGGATATGTAAGAATACCACTTCATAAGGAAATACAGTTTTGCAGAGTAAAGACATATACGTACGCATTGGAAACTCTTTACGAGAAGAAATAACGCATAGTACAAAATTAGCTTGTATCTCCAAAACTACACGTTGTATCTCGAAAAGAATTGTTGTGGCGTGTACGTCTTAACATGTAGCATCTAAAGAGAACCAAAAGGAGAATTTTCTTTCGTCAAAATTTTTCAGAAAATCACGTTTTAAGGAAATCCCGCATCGTGCGAAATTATCTTGTTTTTCCTAAACAACACGTTGTAAGTCGAAAAGCTTTCATGTTGCGTGTATGTCTAAGTGTGTAGCCTCAAAAGAGAAGGCACAGGACAGTTTTCTCTCGAAAGGATATGTAAGAATACCACTTCATAAGGAAATACAGTTTTGCAGAGTAAAGACATATACGTACGCATTGGAAACTCTTTACGAGAAGAAATAACGCATAGTACAAAATTAGCTTGTATCTCCAAATCTACACGTTGTATCTCGAAAAGAATTGTTGTGGCGTGTGTACGTCTTAACATGTAGCATCTAAAGAGAACCAAAAGGAGAATTTTCTTTCGTCAAAATTTTTCAGAAAATCACGTTTTAAGGAAATCCCGCATCGTGCGAAATTATCTTGTTTTTCCTAAACAACACGTTGTAAGTCGAAAAGCTTTCATGTTGCGTGTATGTCTAAGTGTGTAGCCTCAAAAGAGAAGGCACAGGACAGTTTTCTCTCGAAAGGATATGTAAGAATACCACTTCATAAGGAAATACAGTTTTGCAGAGTAAAGACATATACGTACGCATTGGAAACTCTTTACGAGAAGAAATAACGCATAGTACAAAATTAGCTTGTATCTCCAAAACTACACGTTGTATCTCGAAAAGAATTGTTGTGGCGTGTACGTCTTAACATGTAGCATCTAAAGAGAACCAAAAGGAGAATTTTCTTTCGTCAAAATTTTTCAGAAAATCACGTTTTAAGGAAATCCCGCATCGTGCGAAATTATCTTGTTTTTCCTAAACAACACGTTGTAAGTCGAAAAGCTTTCATGTTGCGTGTATGTCTACGTGTGTAGCCTCAAAAGAGAAGGCACAGGACAGTTTTCTCTCGAAAGGATATGTAAGAATACCACTTCATAAGGAAATACAGTTTTGCAGAGTAAAGACATATACGTACGCATTGGAAACTCTTTACAAGAAGAAATAACGCATAGTACAAAATTAGCTTGTATCTCCAAAACTACACGTTGTATCTCGAAAAGAATTGTTGTGGCGTGTACGTCTTAACATGTAGCATCTAAAGAGAACCAAAAGGAGAATTTTCTTTCGTCAAAATTTTTCAGAAAATCACGTTTTAAGGAAATCCCGCATCGTGCGAAATTATCTTGTTTTTCCTAAACAACACGTTGTAAGTCGAAAAGCTTTCATGTTGCCTGTATGTCTAAGTGTGTAGCCTCAAAAGAGAAGGCACAGGACAGTTTTCTCTCGAAAGGATATGTAAGAATACCACTTCATAAGGAAATACAGTTTTGCAGAGTAAAGACATATACGTACGCATTGGAAACTCTTTACGAGAAGAAATAACGCATAGTACAAAATTAGCTTGTATCTCCAAAACTACACGTTGTATCTCGAAAAGAATTGTTGTGGCGTGTACGTCTTAACATGTAGCATCTAAAGAGAACCAAAAGGAGAATTTTCTTTCGTCAAAATTTTTCAGAAAATCACGTTTTAAGGAAATCCCGCATCGTGCGAAATTATCTTGTTTTTCCTAAACAACACGTTGTAAGTCGAAAAGCTTTCATGTTGCGTGTATGTCTACGTGTGTAGCCTCAAAAGAGAAGGCACAGGACAGTTTTCTCTCGAAAGGATATGTAAGAATACCACTTCATAAGGAAATACAGTTTTGCAGAGTAAAGACATATACGTACGCATTGGAAACTCTTTACGAGAAGAAATAACGCATAGTACAAAATTAGCTTGTATCTCCAAAACTACACGTTGTATCTCGAAAAGAATTGTTGTGGCGTGTACGTCTTAACATGTAGCATCTAAAGAGAACCAAAAGGAGAATTTTCTTTCGTCAAAATTTTTCAGAAAATCACGTTTTAAGGAAATCCCGCATCGTGCGAAATTATCTTGTTTTTCCTAAACAACACGTTGTAAGTCGAAAAGCTTTCATGTTGCGTGTATGTCTAAGTGTGTAGCCTCAAAAGAGAAGGCACAGGACAGTTTTCTCTCGAAAGGATATGTAAGAATACCACTTCATAAGGAAATACAGTTTTGCAGAGTAAAGACATATACGTACGCATTGGAAACTCTTTACGAGAAGAAATAACGCATAGTACAAAATTAGCTTGTATCTCCAAAACTACACGTTGTATCTCGAAAAGAATTGTTGTGGCGTGTACGTCTTAACATGTAGCATCTAAAGAGAACCAAAAGGAGAATTTTCTTTCGTCAAAATTTTTCAGAAAATCACGTTTTAAGGAAATCCCGCATCGTGCGAAATTATCTTGTTTTTCCTAAACAACACGTTGTAAGTCGAAAAGCTTTCATGTTGCGTGTATGTCTACGTGTGTAGCCTCAAAAGAGAAGGCACAGGACAGTTTTCTCTCGAAAGGATATGTAAGAATACCACTTCATAAGGAAATACAGTTTTGCAGAGTAAAGACATATACGTACGCATTGGAAACTCTTTACGAGAAGAAATAACGCATACTACAAAATTAGCTTGTATCTCCAAAACTACACGTTGTATCTCGAAAAGAATTGTTGTGGCGTGTACGTCTTAACATGTAGCATCTAAAGAGAACCAAAAGGAGAATTTTCTTTCGTCAAAATTTTTCAGAAAATCACGTTTTAAGGAAATCCCGCATCGTGCGAAATTATCTTGTTTTTCCTAAACAACACGTTGTAAGTCGAAAAGCTTTCATGTTGCGTGTATGTCTAAGTGTGTAGCCTCAAAAGAGAAGGCACAGGACAGTTTTCTCTCGAAAGGATATGTAAGAATACCACTTCATAAGGAAATACAGTTTTGCAGAGTAAAGACATATACGTACGCATTGGAAACTCTTTACGAGAAGAAATAACGCATAGTACAAAATTAGCTTGTATCTCCAAAACTACACGTTGTATCTCGAAAAGAATTGTTGTGGCGTGTACGTCTTAACATGTAGCATCTAAAGACAACCAAAAGGAGAATTTTCTTTCGTCAAAATTTTTCAGAAAATCACGTTTTAAGGAAATCCCGCATCGTGCGAAATTATCTTGTTTTTCCTAAACAACACGTTGTAAGTCGAAAAGCTTTCATGTTGCGTGTATGTCTACGTGTGTAGCCTCAAAAGAGAAGGCACAGGACAGTTTTCTCTCGAAAGGATATGTAAGAATACCACTTCATAAGGAAATACAGTTTTGCAGAGTAAAGACATATACGTACGCATTGGAAACTCTTTACGAGAAGAAATAACGCATAGTACAAAATTAGCTTGTATCTCCAAAACTACACGTTGTATCTCGAAAAGAATTGTTGTGGCGTGTACGTCTTAACATGTAGCATCTAAAGAGAACCAAAAGGAGAATTTTCTTTCGTCAAAATTTTTCAGAAAATCACGTTTTAAGGAAATCCCGCATCGTGCGAAATTATCTTGTTTTTCCTAAACAACACGTTGTAAGTCGAAAAGCTTTCATGTTGCGTGTATGTCTAAGTGTGTAGCCTCAAAAGAGAAGGCACAGGACAGTTTTCTCTCGAAAGGATATGTAAGAATACCACTTCATAAGGAAATACAGTTTTGCAGAGTAAAGACATATACGTACGCATTGGAAACTCTTTACGAGAAGAAATAACGCATAGTACAAAATTAGCTTGTATCTCCAAAACTACACGTTGTATCTCGAAAAGAATTGTTGTGGCGTGTACGTCTTAACATGTAGCATCTAAAGAGAACCAAAAGGAGAATTTTCATTCGTCAAAATTTTTCAGAAAATCACGTTTTAAGGAAATCCCGCATCGTGTGAAATTATCTTGTTTTTCCTAAACAACACGTTGTAAGTCGAAAAGCTTTCATGTTGCGTGTATGTCTACGTGTGTAGCCTCAAAAGAGAAGGCACAGGACAGTTTTCTCTCGAAAGGATATGTAAGAATACCACTTCATAAGGAAATACAGTTTTGCAGAGTAAAGACATATACGTACGCATTGGAAACTCTTTACGAGAAGAAATAACGCATAGTACAAAATTAGCTTGTATCTCCAAAACTACACGTTGTATCTCGAAAAGAATTGTTGTGGCGTGTACGTCTTAACATGTAGCATCTAAAGAGAACCAAAAGGAGAATTTTCTTTCGTCAAAATTTTTCAGAAAATCACGTTTTAAGGAAATCCCGCATCGTGCGAAATTATCTTGTTTTTCCTAAACAACACGTTGTAAGTCGAAAAGCTTTCATGTTGCGTGTATGTCTAAGTGTGTAGCCTCAAAAGAGAAGGCACAGGACAGTTTTCTCTCGAAAGGATATGTAAGAATACCACTTCATAAGGAAATACAGTTTTGCAGAGTAAAGACATATACGTACGCATTGGAAACTCTTTACGAGAAGAAATAACGCATAGTACAAAATTAGCTTGTATCTCCAAATCTACACGTTGTATCTCGAAAAGAATTGTTGTGGCGTGTGTACGTCTTAACATGTAGCATCTAAAGAGAACCAAAAGGAGAATTTTCTTTCGTCAAAATTTTTCAGAAAATCACGTTTTAAGGAAATCCCGCATCGTGCGAAATTATCTTGTTTTTCCTAAACAACACGTTGTAAGTCGAAAAGCTTTCATGTTGCGTGTATGTCTAAGTGTGTAGCCTCAAAAGAGAAGGCACAGGACAGTTTTCTCTCGAAAGGATATGTAAGAATACCACTTCATAAGGAAATACAGTTTTGCAGAGTAAAGACATATACGTACGCATTGGAAACTCTTTACGAGAAGAAATAACGCATAGTACAAAATTAGCTTGTATCTCCAAAACTACACGTTGTATCTCGAAAAGAATTGTTGTGGCGTGTACGTCTTAACATGTAGCATCTAAAGAGAACCAAAAGGAGAATTTTCTTTCGTCAAAATTTTTCAGAAAATCACGTTTTAAGGAAATCCCGCATCGTGCGAAATTATCTTGTTTTTCCTAAACAACACGTTGTAAGTCGAAAAGCTTTCATGTTGCGTGTATGTCTACGTGTGTAGCCTCAAAAGAGAAGGCACAGGACAGTTTTCTCTCGAAAGGATATGTAAGAATACCACTTCATAAGGAAATACAGTTTTGCAGAGTAAAGACATATACGTACGCATTGGAAACTCTTTACGAGAAGAAATAACGCATAGTACAAAATTAGCTTGTATCTCCAAAACTACACGTTGTATCTCGAAAAGAATTGTTGTGGCGTGTACGTCTTAACATGTAGCATCTAAAGAGAACCAAAAGGAGAATTTTCTTTCGTCAAAATTTTTCAGAAAATCACGTTTTAAGGAAATCCCGCATCGTGCGAAATTATCTTGTTTTTCCTAAACAACACGTTGTAAGTCGAAAAGCTTTCATGTTGCCTGTATGTCTAAGTGTGTAGCCTCAAAAGAGAAGGCACAGGACAGTTTTCTCTCGAAAGGATATGTAAGAATACCACTTCATAAGGAAATACAGTTTTGCAGAGTAAAGACATATACGTACGCATTGGAAACTCTTTACGAGAAGAAATAACGCATAGTACAAAATTAGCTTGTATCTCCAAAACTACACGTTGTATCTCGAAAAGAATTGTTGTGGCGTGTACGTCTTAACATGTAGCATCTAAAGAGAACCAAAAGGAGAATTTTCTTTCGTCAAAATTTTTCAGAAAATCACGTTTTAAGGAAATCCCGCATCGTGCGAAATTATCTTGTTTTTCCTAAACAACACGTTGTAAGTCGAAAAGCTTTCATGTTGCGTGTATGTCTACGTGTGTAGCCTCAAAAGAGAAGGCACAGGACAGTTTTCTCTCGAAAGGATATGTAAGAATACCACTTCATAAGGAAATACAGTTTTGCAGAGTAAAGACATATACGTACGCATTGGAAACTCTTTACGAGAAGAAATAACGCATAGTACAAAATTAGCTTGTATCTCCAAAACTACACGTTGTATCTCGAAAAGAATTGTTGTGGCGTGTACGTCTTAACATGTAGCATCTAAAGAGAACCAAAAGGAGAATTTTCTTTCGTCAAAATTTTTCAGAAAATCACGTTTTAAGGAAATCCCGCATCGTGCGAAATTATCTTGTTTTTCCTAAACAACACGTTGTAAGTCGAAAAGCTTTCATGTTGCGTGTATGTCTAAGTGTGTAGCCTCAAAAGAGAAGGCACAGGACAGTTTTCTCTCGAAAGGATATGTAAGAATACCACTTCATAAGGAAATACAGTTTTGCAGAGTAAAGACATATACGTACGCATTGGAAACTCTTTACGAGAAGAAATAACGCATAGTACAAAATTAGCTTGTATCTCCAAAACTACACGTTGTATCTCGAAAAGAATTGTTGTGGCGTGTACGTCTTAACATGTAGCATCTAAAGAGAACCAAAAGGAGAATTTTCTTTCGTCAAAATTTTTCAGAAAATCACGTTTTAAGGAAATCCCGCATCGTGCGAAATTATCTTGTTTTTCCTAAACAACACGTTGTAAGTCGAAAAGCTTTCATGTTGCGTGTATGTCTACGTGTGTAGCCTCAAAAGAGAAGGCACAGGACAGTTTTCTCTCGAAAGGATATGTAAGAATACCACTTCATAAGGAAATACAGTTTTGCAGAGTAAAGACATATACGTACACATTGGAAACTCTTTACGAGAAGAAATAACGCATAGTACAAAATTAGCTTGTATCTCCAAAACTACACGTTGTATCTCGAAAAGAATTGTTGTGGCGTGTACGTCTTAACATGTAGCATCTAAAGAGAACCAAAAGGAGAATTTTCTTTCGTCAAAATTTTTCAGAAAATCACGTTTTAAGGAAATCCCGCATCGTGCGAAATTATCTTGTTTTTCCTAAACAACACGTTGTAAGTCGAAAAGCTTTCATGTTGCGTGTATGTCTACGTGTGTAGCCTCAAAAGAGAAGGCACAGGACAGTTTTCTCTCGAAAGGATATGTAAGAATACCACTTCATAAGGAAATACAGTTTTGCAGAGTAAAGACATATACGTACGCATTGGAAACTCTTTATGAGAAGAAATAACGCATAGTACAAAATTAGCTTGTATCTCCAAAACTACACGTTGTATCTCGAAAAGAATTGTTGTGGCGTGTACGTCTTAACATGTAGCATCTAAAGAGAACCAAAAGGAGAATTTTCTTTCGTCAAAATTTTTCAGAAAATCACGTTTTAAGGAAATCCCGCATCGTGCGAAATTATCTTGTTTTTCCTAAACAACACGTTGTAAGTCGAAAAGCTTTCATGTTGCGTGTATGTCTAAGTGTGTAGCCTCAAAAGAGAAGGCACAGGACAGTTTTCTCTCGAAAGGATATGTAAGAATACCACTTCATAAGGAAATACAGTTTTGCAGAGTAAAGACATATACGTACGCATTGGAAACTCTTTACGAGAAGAAATAACGCATAGTACAAAATTAGCTTGTATCTCCAAAACTACACGTTGTATCTCGAAAAGAATTGTTGTGGCGTGTACGTCTTAACATGTAGCATCTAAAGAGAACCAAAAGGAGAATTTTCTTTCGTCAAAATTTTTCAGAAAATCACGTTTTAAGGAAATCCCGCATCGTGCGAAATTATCTTGTTTTTCCTAAACAACACGTTGTAAGTCGAAAAGCTTTCATGTTGCGTGTATGTCTACGTGTGTAGCCTCAAAAGAGAAGGCACAGGACAGTTTTCTCTCGAAAGGATATGTAAGAATACCACTTCATAAGGAAATACAGTTTTGCAGAGTAAAGACATATACGTACGCATTGGAAACTCTTTACGAGAAGAAATAACGCATAGTACAAAATTAGCTTGTATCTCCAAAACTACACGTTGTATCTCGAAAAGAATTGTTGTGGCGTGTACGTCTTAACATGTAGCATCTAAAGAGAACCAAAAGGAGAATTTTCTTTCGTCAAAATTTTTCAGAAAATCACGTTTTAAGGAAATCCCGCATCGTGCGAAATTATCTTGTTTTTCCTAAACAACACGTTGTAAGTCGAAAAGCTTTCATGTTGCCTGTATGTCTAAGTGTGTAGCCTCAAAAGAGAAGGCACAGGACAGTTTTCTCTCGAAAGGATATGTAAGAATACCACTTCATAAGGAAATACAGTTTTGCAGAGTAAAGACATATACGTACGCATTGGAAACTCTTTACGAGAAGAAATAACGCATAGTACAAAATTAGCTTGTATCTCCAAAACTACACGTTGTATCTCGAAAAGAATTGTTGTGGCGTGTACGTCTTAACATGTAGCATCTAAAGAGAACCAAAAGGAGAATTTTCTTTCGTCAAAATTTTTCAGAAAATCACGTTTTAAGGAAATCCCGCATCGTGCGAAATTATCTTGTTTTTCCTAAACAACACGTTGTAAGTCGAAAAGCTTTCATGTTGCGTGTATGTCTACGTGTGTAGCCTCAAAAGAGAAGGCACAGGACAGTTTTCTCTCGAAAGGATATGTAAGAATACCACTTCATAAGGAAATACAGTTTTGCAGAGTAAAGACATATACGTACGCATTGGAAACTCTTTAGGAGAAGAAATAACGCATAGTACAAAATTAGCTTGTATCTCCAAAACTACACGTTGTATCTCGAAAAGAATTGTTGTGGCGTGTACGTCTTAACATGTAGCATCTAAAGAGAACCAAAAGGAGAATTTTCTTTCGTCAAAATTTTTCAGAAAATCACGTTTTAAGGAAATCCCGCATCGTGCGAAATTATCTTGTTTTTCCTAAACAACAGGTTGTAAGTCGAAAAGCTTTCATGTTGCGTGTATGTCTAAGTGTGTAGCCTCAAAAGAGAAGGCACAGGACAGTTTTCTCTCGAAAGGATATGTAAGAATACCACTTCATAAGGAAATACAGTTTTGCAGAGTAAAGACATATACGTACGCATTGGAAACTCTTTACGAGAAGAAATAACGCATAGTACAAAATTAGCTTGTATCTCCAAAACTACACGTTGTATCTCGAAAAGAATTGTTGTGGCGTGTACGTCTTAACATGTAGCATGTAAAGAGAACCAAAAGGAGAATTTTCATTCGTCAAAATTTTTCAGAAAATCACGTTTTAAGGAAATCCCGCATCGTGCGAAATTATCTTGTTTTTCCTAAACAACACGTTGTAAGTCGAAAAGCTTTCATGTTGCGTGTATGTCTACGTGTGTAGCCTCAAAAGAGAAGGCACAGGACAGTTTTCTCTCGAAAGGATATGTAAGAATACCACTTCATAAGGAAATACAGTTTTGCAGAGTAAAGACATATACGTACGCATTGGAAACTCTTTACGAGAAGAAATAACGCATAGTACAAAATTAGCTTGTATCTCCAAAACTACACGTTGTATCTCGAAAAGAATTGTTGTGGCGTGTACGTCTTAACATGTAGCATCTAAAGAGAACCAAAAGGAGAATTTTCTTTCGTCAAAATTTTTCAGAAAATCACGTTTTAAGGAAATCCCGCATCGTGCGAAATTATCTTGTTTTTCCTAAACAACACGTTGTAAGTCGAAAAGCTTTCATGTTGCGTGTATGTCTACGTGTGTAGCCTCAAAAGAGAAGGCACAGGACAGTTTTCTCTCGAAAGGATATGTAAGAATACCACTTCATAAGGAAATACAGTTTTGCAGAGTAAAGATATATACGTACACATTGGAAACTCTTTACGAGAAGAAATAACGCATAGTACAAAATTAGCTTGTATCTCCAAAACTACACGTTGTATCTCGAAAAGAATTGTTGTGGCGTGTACGTCTTAACATGTAGCATCTAAAGAGAACCAAAAGGAGAATTTTCTTTCGTCAAAATTTTTCAGAAAATCACGTTTTAAGGAAATCCCGCATCGTGCGAAATTATCTTGTTTTTCCTAAACAACACGTTGTAAGTCGAAAAGCTTTCATGTTGCGTGTATGTCTACGTGTGTAGCCTCAAAAGAGAAGGCACAGGACAGTTTTCTCTCGAAAGGATATGTAAGAATACCACTTCATAAGGAAATACAGTTTTGCAGAGTAAAGACATATACGTACGCATTGGAAACTCTTTACGAGAAGAAATAACGCATAGTACAAAATTAGCTTGTATCTCCAAAACTACACGTTGTATCTCGAAAAGAATTGTTGTGGCGTGTACGTCTTAACATGTAGCATCTAAAGAGAACCAAAAGGAGAATTTTCTTTCGTCAAAATTTTTCAGAAAATCACGTTTTAAGGAAATCCCGCATCGTGCGAAATTATCTTGTTTTTCCTAAACAACACGTTGTAAGTCGAGAAGCTTTCATGTTGCGTGTATGTCTACGTGTGTAGCCTCAAAAGAGAAGGCACAGGACAGTTTTCTCTCGAAAGGATATGTAAGAATACCACTTCATAAGGAAATACAGTTTTGCAGAGTAAAGACATATACGTACGCATTGGAAACTCTTTACGAGAAGAAATAACGCATAGTACAAAATTAGCTTGTATCTCCAAAACTACACGTTGTATCTCGAAAAGAATTGTTGTGGCGTGTACGTCTTAACATGTAGCATCTAAAGAGAACCAAAAGGAGAATTTTCTTTCGTCAAAATTTTTCAGAAAATCACGTTTTAAGGAAATCCCGCATCGTGCGAAATTATCTTGTTTTTCCTAAACAACACGTTGTAAGTCGAAAAGCTTTCATGTTGCGTGTATGTCTACGTGTGTAGCCTCAAAAGAGAAGGCACAGGACAGTTTTCTCTCGAAAGGATATGTAAGAATACCACTTCATAAGGAAATACAGTTTTGCAGAGTAAAGACATATACGTACACATTGGAAACTCTTTACGAGAAGAAATAACGCATAGTACAAAATTAGCTTGTATCTCCAAAACTACACGTTGTATCTCGAAAAGAATTGTTGTGGCGTGTACGTCTTAACATGTAGCATCTAAAGAGAACCAAAAGGAGAATTTTCTTTCGTCAAAATTTTTCAGAAAATCACGTTTTAAGGAAATCCCGCATCGTGCGAAATTATCTTGTTTTTCCTAAACAACACGTTGTAAGTCGAAAAGCTTTCATGTTGCGTGTATGTCTACGTGTGTAGCCTCAAAAGAGAAGGCACAGGACAGTTTTCTCTCGAAAGGATATGTAAGAATACCACTTCATAAGGAAATACAGTTTTGCAGAGTAAAGACATATACGTACGCATTGGAAACTCTTTACGAGAAGAAATAACGCATAGTACAAAATTAGCTTGTATCTCCAAAACTACACGTTGTATCTCGAAAAGAATTGTTGTGGCGTGTACGTCTTAACATGTAGCATCTAAAGAGAACCAAAAGGAGAATTTTCTTTCGTCAAAATTTTTCAGAAAATCACGTTTTAAGGAAATCCCGCATCGTGCGAAATTATCTTGTTTTTCCTAAACAACACGTTGTAAGTCGAGAAGCTTTCGTGTTGCGTGTATGTCTACGTGTGTAGCCTCAAAAGAGAAGGCACAGGACAGTTTTCTCTCGAAAGGATATGTAAGAATACCACTTCATAAGGAAATACAGTTTTGCAGAGTAAAGACATATACGTACGCATTGGAAACTCTTTACGAGAAGAAATAACGCATAGTACAAAATTAGCTTGTATCTCCAAAACTACACGTTGTATCTCGAAAAGAATTGTTGTGGCGTGTACGTCTTAACATGTAGCATCTAAAGAGAACCAAAAGGAGAATTTTCTTTCGTCAAAATTTTTCAGAAAATCACGTTTTAAGGAAATCCCGCATCGTGCGAAATTATCTTGTTTTTCCTAAACAACACGTTGTAAGTCGAAAAGCTTTCATGTTGCGTGTATGTCTACGTGTGTAGCCTCAAAAGAGAAGGCACAGGACAGTTTTCTCTCGAAAGGATATGTAAGAATACCACTTCATAAGGAAATACAGTTTTGCAGAGTAAAGACATATACGTACGCATTGGAAACTCTTTACGAGAAGAAATAACGCATAGTACAAAATTAGCTTGTATCTCCAAAACTACACGTTGTATCTCGAAAAGAATTGTTGTGGCGTGTACGTCTTAACATGTAGCATCTAAAGAGAACCAAAAGGAGAATTTTCTTTCGTCAAAATTTTTCAGAAAATCACGTTTTAAGGAAATCCCGCATCGTGCGAAATTATCTTGTTTTTCCTAAACAACACGTTGTAAGTCGAAAAGCTTTCATGTTGCGTGTATGTCTAAGTGTGTAGCCTCAAAAGAGAAGGCACAGGACAGTTTTCTCTCGAAAGGATATGTAAGAATACCACTTCATAAGGAAATACAGTTTTGCAGAGTAAAGACATATACGTACGCATTGGAAACTCTTTACGAGAAGAAATAACGCATAGTACAAAATTAGCTTGTATCTCCAAAACTACACGTTGTATCTCGAAAAGAATTGTTGTGGCGTGTACGTCTTAACATGTAGCATCTAAAGAGAACCAAAAGGAGAATTTTCTTTCGTCAAAATTTTTCAGAAAATCACGTTTTAAGGAAATCCCGCTTCGTGCGAAATTATCTTGTTTTTCCTAAACAACACGTTGTAAGTCGAAAAGCTTTCATGTTGCGTGTATGTCTAAGTGTGTAGCCTCAAAAGAGAAGGCACAGGACAGTTTTCTCTCGAAAGGATATGTAAGAATACCACTTCATAAGGAAATACAGTTTTGCAGAGTAAAGACATATACGTACGCATTGGAAACTCTTTACGAGAAGAAATAACGCATAGTACAAAATTAGCTTGTATCTCCAAAACTACACGTTGTATCTCGAAAAGAATTGTTGTGGCGTGTACGTCTTAACATGTAGCATCTAAAGAGAACCAAAAGGAGAATTTTCTTTCGTCAAAATTTTTCAGAAAATCACGTTTTAAGGAAATCCCGCATCGTGCGAAATTATCTTGTTTTTCCTAAACAACACGTTGTAAGTCGAAAAGCTTTCATGTTGCGTGTATGTCTAAGTGTGTAGCCTCAAAAGAGAAGGCACAGGACAGTTTTCTCTCGAAAGGATATGTAAGAATACCACTTCATAAGGAAATACAGTTTTGCAGAGTAAAGACATATACGTACGCATTTGAAACTCTTTAGGAGAAGAAATAACGCATAGTACAAAATTAGCTTGTATCTCCAAAACTACACGTTGTATCTCGAAAAGAATTGTTGTGGCGTGTACGTCTTAACATGTAGCATCTAAAGAGAACCAAAAGGAGAATTTTCTTTCGTCAAAATTTTTCAGAAAATCACGTTTTAAGGAAATCCCGCTTCGTGCGAAATTATCTTGTTTTTCCTAAACAACACGTTGTAAGTCGAAAAGCTTTCATGTTGCGTGTATGTCTAAGTGTGTAGCCTCAAAAGAGAAGGCACAGGACAGTTTTCTCTCGAAAGGATATGTAAGAATACCACTTCATAAGGAAATACAGTTTTGCAGCGTAAAGACATATACGTACGCATTGGAAACTCTTTACGAGAAGAAATAACGCATAGTACAAAATTAGCTTGTATCTCCAAAACTACACGTTGTATCTCGAAAAGAATTGTTGTGGCGTGTACGTCTTAACATGTAGCATCTAAAGAGAACCAAAAGGAGAATTTTCTTTCGTCAAAATTTTTCAGAAAATCACGTTTTAAGGAAATCCCGCATCGTGCGAAATTATCTTGTTTTTCCTAAACAACACGTTGTAAGTCGAAAAGCTTTCATGTTGCGTGTATGTCTAAGTGTGTAGCCTCAAAAGAGAAGGCACAGGACAGTTTTCTCTCGAAAGGATATGTAAGAATACCACTTCATAAGGAAATACAGTTTTGCAGAGTAAAGACATATACGTACGCATTGGAAACTCTTTACGAGAAGAAATAACGCATAGTACAAAATTAGCTTGTATCTCCAAAACTACACGTTGTATCTCGAAAAGAATTGTTGTGGCGTGTACGTCTTAACATGTAGCATCTAAAGAGAACCAAAAGGAGAATTTTCTTTCGTCAAAATTTTTCAGAAAATCACGTTTTAAGGAAATCCCGCATCGTGCGAAATTATCTTGTTTTTCCTAAACAACACGTTGTAAGTCGAAAAGCTTTCATGTTGCGTGTATGTCTAAGTGTGTAGCCTCAAAAGAGAAGGCACAGGACAGTTTTCTCTCGAAAGGATATGTAAGAATACCACTTCATAAGGAAATACAGTTTTGCAGAGTAAAGACATATACGTACGCATTGGAAACTCTTTAGGAGAAGAAATAACGCATAGTACAAAATTAGCTTGTATCTCCAAAACTACACGTTGTATCTCGAAAAGAATTGTTGTGGCGTGTACGTCTTAACATGTAGCATCTAAAGAGAACCAAAAGGAGAATTTTCTTTCGTCAAAATTTTTCAGAAAATCACGTTTTAAGGAAATCCCGCTTCGTGCGAAATTATCTTGTTTTTCCTAAACAACACGTTGTAAGTCGAAAAGCTTTCATGTTGCGTGTATGTCTAAGTGTGTAGCCTCAAAAGAGAAGGCACAGGACAGTTTTCTCTCGAAAGGATATGTAAGAATACCACTTCATAAGGAAATACAGTTTTGCAGCGTAAAGACATATACGTACGCATTGGAAACTCTTTACGAGAAGAAATAACGCATAGTACAAAATTAGCTTGTATCTCCAAAACTACACGTTGTATCTCGAAAAGAATTGTTGTGGCGTGTACGTCTTAACATGTAGCATCTAAAGAGAACCAAAAGGAGAATTTTCTTTCGTCAAAATTTTTCAGAAAATCACGTTTTAAGGAAATCCCGCATCGTGCGAAATTATCTTGTTTTTCCTAAACAACACGTTGTAAGTCGAAAAGCTTTCATGTTGCGTGTATGTCTAAGTGTGTAGCCTCAAAAGAGAAGGCACAGGACAGTTTTCTCTCGAAAGGATATGTAAGAATACCACTTCATAAGGAAATACAGTTTTGCAGAGTAAAGACATATACGTACGCATTGGAAACTCTTTACGAGAAGAAATAACGCATAGTACAAAATTAGCTTGTATCTCCAAAACTACACGTTGTATCTCGAAAAGAATTGTTGTGGCGTGTACGTCTTAACATGTAGCATCTAAAGAGAACCAAAAGGAGAATTTTCTTTCGTCAAAATTTTTCAGAAAATCACGTTTTAAGGAAATCCCGCATCGTGCGAAATTATCTTGTTTTTCCTAAACAACACGTTGTAAGTCGAAAAGCTTTCATGTTGCGTGTATGTCTAAGTGTGTAGCCTCAAAAGAGAAGGCACAGGACAGTTTTCTCTCGAAAGGATATGTAAGAATACCACTTCATAAGGAAATACAGTTTTGCAGAGTAAAGACATATACGTACGCATTGGAAACTCTTTAGGAGAAGAAATAACGCATAGTAAAAATTAGCTTGTATCTCCAAAACTACACGTTGTATCTCGAAAAGAATTGTTGTGGCATGTACGTCTTAACATGTAGCATCTAAAGAGAACCAAAAGGAGAATTTTCTTTCGTCAAAATTTTTCAGAAAATCACTTTTTATGGAAATCCCGCTTCGTGCGAAATTATCTTGTTTTTCCTAAACAACACGTTGTAAGTCGAAAAGCTTTCATGTTGCGTGTATGTCTAAGTGTGTAGCCTCAAAAGAGAAGGCACAGGACAGTTTTCTCTCGAAAGGATATGTAAGAATACCACTTCATAAGGAAATACAGTTTTGCAGAGTAAAGACATATACGTACGCATTGGAAACTCTTTACGAGAAGAAATAACGCATAGTACAAAATTAGCTTGTATCTCCAAAACTACACGTTGTATCTCGAAAAGAATTGCTGTGGCGTGTACGTCTTAACATGTAGCATCTAAAGAGAACCAAAAGGAGAATTTTCTTTCGTCAAAATTTTTCAGAAAATCACGTTTTAAGGAAATCCCGCATCGTGCGAAATTATCTTGTTTTTCCTAAACAACACGTTGTAAGTCGAAAAGCTTTCATGTTGCGTGTATGTCTAAGTGTGTAGCCTCAAAAGAGAAGGCACAGGACAGTTTTCTCTCGAAAGGATATGTAAGAATACCACTTCATAAGGAAATACAGTTTTGCAGAGTAAAGACATATACGTACGCATTGGAAACTCTTTACGAGAAGAAATAACGCATAGTACAAAATTAGCTTGTATCTCCAAAACTACACGTTGTATCTCGAAAAGAATTGTTGTGGCGTGTACGTCTTAACATGTAGCATCTAAAGAGAACCAAAAGGAGAATTTTCTTTCGTCAAAATTTTTCAGAAAATCACGTTTTAAGGAAATCCCGCATCGTGCGAAATTATCTTGTTTTTCCTAAACAACACGTTGTAAGTCGAAAAGCTTTCATGTTGCGTGTATGTCTAAGTGTGTAGCCTCAAAAGAGAAGGCACAGGACAGTTTTCTCTCGAAAGGATATGTAAGAATACCACTTCATAAGGAAATACAGTTTTGCAGAGTAAAGACATATACGTACGCATTGGAAACTCTTTACGAGAAGAAATAACGCATAGTACAAAATTAGCTTGTATCTCCAAAACTACACGTTGTATCTCGAAAAGAATTGTTGTGGCGTGTACGTCTTAACATGTAGCATCTAAAGAGAACCAAAAGGAGAATTTTCTTTCGTCAAAATTTTTCAGAAAATCACGTTTTAAGGAAATCCCGCTTCGTGCGAAATTATCTTGTTTTTCCTAAACAACACGTTGTAAGTCGAAAAGCTTTCATGTTGCGTGTATGTCTAAGTGTGTAGCCTCAAAAGAGAAGGCACAGGACAGTTTTCTCTCGAAAGGATATGTAAGAATACCACTTCATAAGGAAATACAGTTTTGCAGAGTAAAGACATATACGTACGCATTGGAAACTCTTTACGAGAAGAAATAACGCATAGTACAAAATTAGCTTGTATCTCCAAAACTACACGTTGTATCTCGAAAAGAATTGTTGTGGCGTGTACGTCTTAACATGTAGCATCTAAAGAGAACCAAAAGGAGAATTTTCTTTCGTCAAAATTTTTCAGAAAATCACGTTTTAAGGAAATCCCGCATCGTGCGAAATTATCTTGTTTTTCCTAAACAACACGTTGTAAGTCGAAAAGCTTTCATGTTGCGTGTATGTCTAAGTGTGTAGCCTCAAAAGAGAAGGCACAGGACAGTTTTCTCTCGAAAGGATATGTAAGAATACCACTTCATAAGGAAATACAGTTTTGCAGAGTAAAGACATATACGTACGCATTGGAAACTCTTTACGAGAAGAAATAACGCATAGTACAAAATTAGCTTGTATCTCCAAAACTACACGTTGTATCTCGAAAAGAATTGTTGTGGCGTGTACGTCTTAACATGTAGCATCTAAAGAGAACCAAAAGGAGAATTTTCTTTCGTCAAAATTTTTCAGAAAATCACGTTTTAAGGAAATCCCGCATCGTGCGAAATTATCTTGTTTTTCCTAAACAACACGTTGTAAGTCGAAAAGCTTTCATGTTGCGTGTATGTCTAAGTGTGTAGCCTCAAAAGAGAAGGCACAGGACAGTTTTCTCTCGAAAGGATATGTAAGAATACCACTTCATAAGGAAATACAGTTTTGCAGAGTAAAGACATATACGTACGCATTGGAAACTCTTTAGGAGAAGAAATAACGCATAGTACAAAATTAGCTTGTATCTCCAAAACTACACGTTGTATCTCGAAAAGAATTGTTGTGGCGTGTACGTCTTAACATGTAGCATCTAAAGAGAACCAAAAGGAGAATTTTCTTTCGTCAAAATTTTTCAGAAAATCACGTTTTAAGGAAATCCCGCTTCGTGCGAAATTATCTTGTTTTTCCTAAACAACACGTTGTAAGTCGAAAAGCTTTCATGTTGCGTGTATGTCTAAGTGTGTAGCCTCAAAAGAGAAGGCACAGGACAGTTTTCTCTCGAAAGGATATGTAAGAATACCACTTCATAAGGAAATACAGTTTTGCAGAGTAAAGACATATACGTACGCATTGGAAACTCTTTACGAGAAGAAATAACGCATAGTACAAAATTAGCTTGTATCTCCAAAACTACACGTTGTATCTCGAAAAGAATTGTTGTGGCGTGTACGTCTTAACATGTAGCATCTAAAGAGAACCAAAAGGAGAATTTTCTTTCGTCAAAATTTTTCAGAAAATCACGTTTTAAGGAAATCCCGCTTCGTGCGAAATTATCTTGTTTTTCCTAAACAACACGTTGTAAGTCGAAAAGCTTTCATGTTGCGTGTATGTCTAAGTGTGTAGCCTCAAAAGAGAAGGCACAGGACAGTTTTCTCTCGAAAGGATATGTAAGAATACCACTTCATAAGGAAATACAGTTTTGCAGAGTAAAGACATATACGTACGCATTGGAAACTCTTTACGAGAAGAAATAACGCATAGTACAAAATTAGCTTGTATCTCCAAAACTACACGTTGTATCTCGAAAAGAATTGTTGTGGCGTGTACGTCTTAACATGTAGCATCTAAAGAGAACCAAAAGGAGAATTTTCTTTCGTCAAAATTTTTCAGAAAATCACGTTTTAAGGAAATCCCGCATCGTGCGAAATTATCTTGTTTTTCCTAAACAACACGTTGTAAGTCGAAAAGCTTTCATGTTGCGTGTATGTCTAAGTGTGTAGCCTCAAAAGAGAAGGCACAGGACAGTTTTCTCTCGAAAGGATATGTAAGAATACCACTTCATAAGGAAATACAGTTTTGCAGAGTAAAGACATATACGTACGCATTGGAAACTCTTTACGAGAAGAAATAACGCATAGTACAAAATTAGCTTGTATCTCCAAAACTACACGTTGTATCTCGAAAAGAATTGTTGTGGCGTGTACGTCTTAACATGTAGCATCTAAAGAGAACCAAAAGGAGAATTTTCTTTCGTCAAAATTTTTCAGAAAATCACGTTTTAAGGAAATCCCGCATCGTGCGAAATTATCTTGTTTTTCCTAAACAACACGTTGTAAGTCGAAAAGCTTTCATGTTGCGTGTATGTCTAAGTGTGTAGCCTCAAAAGAGAAGGCACAGGACAGTTTTCTCTCGAAAGGATATGTAAGAATACCACTTCATAAGGAAATACAGTTTTGCAGAGTAAAGACATATACGTACGCATTGGAAACTCTTTACGAGAAGAAATAACGCATAGTACAAAATTAGCTTGTATCTCCAAAACTACACGTTGTATCTCGAAAAGAATTGTTGTGGCGTGTACGTCTTAACATGTAGCATCTAAAGAGAACCAAAAGGAGAATTTTCTTTCGTCAAAATTTTTCAGAAAATCACGTTTTAAGGAAATCCCGCATCGTGCGAAATTATCTTGTTTTTCCTAAACAACACGTTGTAAGTCGAAAAGCTTTCATGTTGCGTGTATGTCTAAGTGTGTAGCCTCAAAAGAGAAGGCACAGGACAGTTTTCTCTCGAAAGGATATGTAAGAATACCACTTCATAAGGAAATACAGTTTTGCAGAGTAAAGACATATACGTACGCATTGGAAACTCTTTACGAGAAGAAATAACGCATAGTACAAAATTAGCTTGTATCTCCAAAACTACACGTTGTATCTCGAAAAGAATTGTTGTGGCGTGTACGTCTTAACATGTAGCATCTAAAGAGAACCAAAAGGAGAATTTTCTTTCGTCAAAATTTTTCAGAAAATCACGTTTTAAGGAAATCCCGCATCGTGCGAAATTATCTTTTTTTTCCTAAACAACACGTTGTAAGTCGAAAAGCTTTCATGTTGCGTGTATGTCTAAGTGTGTAGCCTCAAAAGAGAAGGCACAGGACAGTTTTCTCTCGAAAGGATATGTAAGAATACCACTTCATAAGGAAATACAGTTTTGCAGAGTAAAGACATATACATACGCATTGGAAACTCTTTACGAGAAGAAATAACGCATAGTACAAAATTAGCTTGTATCTCCAAAACTACACGTTGTATCTCGAAAAGAATTGTTGTGGCGTGTACGTCTTAACATGTAGCATCTAAAGAGAACCAAAAGGAGAATTTTCTTTCGTCAAAATTTTTCAGAAAATCACGTTTTAAGGAAATCCCGCATCGTGCGAAATTATCTTGTTTTTCCTAAACAAAACGTTGTAAGTCGAAAAGCTTTCATGTTGCGTGTATGTCTACGTGTGTAGCCTCAAAAGAGAAGGCACAGGACAGTTTTCTCTCGAAAGGATATGTAAGAATACCACTTCATAAGGAAATACAGTTTTGCAGAGTAAAGACATATACGTACGCATTGGAAACTCTTTAGGAGAAGAAATAACGCATAGTACAAAATTAGCTTGTATCTCCAAAACTACACGTTGTATCTCGAAAAGAATTGTTGTGGCGTGTACGTCTTAACATGTAGCATCTAAAGAGAACCAAAAGGAGAATTTTCTTTCGTCAAAATTTTTCAGAAAATCACGTTTTAAGGAAATCCCGCATCGTGCGAAATTATCTTGTTTTTCCTAAACAACACGTTGTAAGTCGAAAAGCTTTCATGTTGCGTGTATGTCTAAGTGTGTAGCCTCAAAAGAGAAGGCACAGGACAGTTTTCTCTCGAAAGGATATGTAAGAATACCACTTCATAAGGAAATACAGTTTTGCAGAGTAAAGACATATACGTACGCATTGGAAACTCTTTACGAGAAGAAATAACGCATAGTACAAAATTAGCTTGTATCTCCAAAACTACACGTTGTATCTCGAAAAGAATTGTTGTGGCGTGTACGTCTTAACATGTAGCATCTAAAGAGAACCAAAAGGAGAATTTTCTTTCGTCAAAATTTTTCAGAAAATCACGTTTTAAGGAAATCCCGCATCGTGCGAAATTATCTTGTTTTTCCTAAACAACACGTTGTAAGTCGAAAAGCTTTCATGTTGCGTGTATGTCTACGTGTGTAGCCTCAAAAGAGAAGGCACAGGACAGTTTTCTCTCGAAAGGATATGTAAGAATACCACTTCATAAGGAAATACAGTTTTGCAGAGTAAAGACATATACGTACGCATTGGAAACTCTTTAGGAGAAGAAATAACGCATAGTACAAAATTAGCTTGTATCTCCAAAACTACACGTTGTATCTCGAAAAGAATTGTTGTGGCGTGTACGTCTTAACATGTAGCATCTAAAGAGAACCAAAAGGAGAATTTTCTTTCGTCAAAATTTTTCAGAAAATCACGTTTTATGGAAATCCCGCTTCGTGCGAAATTATCTTGTTTTTCCTAAACAACACGTTGTAAGTCGAAAAGCTTTCATGTTGCGTGTATGTCTAAGTGTGTAGCCTCAAAAGAGAAGGCACAGGACAGTTTTCTCTCGAAAGGATATGTAAGAATACCACTTCATAAGGAAATACAGTTTTGCAGAGTAAAGACATATATGTACGCATTGGAAACTCTTTAGGAGAAGAAATAACGCATAGTACAAAATTAGCTTGTATCTCCAAAACTACACGTTGTATCTCGAAAAGAATTGTTGTGGCGTGTACGTCTTAACATGTAGCATCTAAAGAGAACCAAAAGGAGAATTTTCTTTCGTCAAAATTTTTCAGAAAATCACGTTTTAAGGAAATCCCGCATCGTGCGAAATTATCTTGTTTTTCCTAAACAACAGGTTGTAAGTCGAAAAGCTTTCATGTTGCGTGTATGTCTAAGTGTGTAGCCTCAAAAGAGAAGGCACAGGACAGTTTTCTCTCAAAAGGATATGTAAGAATACCACTTCATAAGGAAATACAGTTTTGCAGAGTAAAGACATATACGTACGCCTTGGAAACTCTTTACGAGAAGAAATAACGCATAGTACAAAATTAGCTTGTATCTCCAAAACTACACGTTGTATCTCGAAAAGAATTGTTGTGGCGTGTACGTCTTAACATGTAGCATCTAAAGAGAACCAAAAGGAGAATTTTCTTTCGTCAAAATTTTTCAGAAAATCACGTTTTAAGGAAATCCCGCATCGTGCGAAATTATCTTGTTTTTCCTAAACAACACGTTGTAAGTCGAAAAGCTTTCATGTTGCGTGTATGTCTAAGTGTGTAGCCTCAAAAGAGAAGGCACAGGACAGTTTTCTCTCGAAAGGATATGTAAGAATACCACTTCATAAGGAAATACAGTTTTGCAGAGTAAAGACATATACGTACGCATTGGAAACTCTTTAGGAGAAGAAATAACGCATAGTACAAAATTAGCTTGTATCTCCAAAACTACACCTTGTATCTCGAAAAGAATTGTTGTGGCGTGTACGTCTTAACATGTAGCATCTAAAGAGAACCAAAAGGAGAATTTTCTTTCGTCAAAATTTTTCAGAAAATCACGTTTTATGGAAATCCCGCTTCGTGCGAAATTATCTTGTTTTTCCTAAACAACACGTTGTAAGTCGAAAAGCTTTCATGTTGCGTGTATGTCTAAGTGTGTAGCCTCAAAAGAGAAGGCACAGGACAGTTTTCTCTCGAAAGGATATGTAAGAATACCACTTCATAAGGAAATACAGTTTTGCAGAGTAAAGACATATACGTACGCATTGGAAACTCTTTACGAGAAGAAATAACGCATAGTACAAAATTAGCTTGTATCTCCAAAACTACACGTTGTATCTCGAAAAGAATTGTTGTGGCGTGTACGTCTTAACATGTAGCATCTAAAGAGAACCAAAAGGAGAATTTTCTTTCGTCAAAATTTTTCAGAAAATCACGTTTTAAGGAAATCCCGCATCGTGCGAATTTATCTTGTTTTTCCTAAACAACAGGTTGTAAGTCGAAAAGCTTTCATGTTGCGTGTATGTCTAAGTGTGTAGCCTCAAAAGAGAAGGCACAGGACAGTTTTCTCTCGAAAGGATATGTAAGAATACCACTTCATAAGGAAATACAGTTTTGCAGAGTAAAGACATATACGTACGCATTGGAAACTCTTTACGAGAAGAAATAACGCATAGTACAAAATTAGCTTGTATCTCCAAAACTACACGTTGTATCTCGAAAAGAATTGTTGTGGCGTGTACGTCTTAACATGTAGCATCTAAAGAGAACCAAAAGGAGAATTTTCTTTCGTCAAAATTTTTCAGAAAATCACGTTTTAAGGAAATCCCGCATCGTGCGAAATTATCTTGTTTTTCCTAAACAACACGTTGTAAGTCGAAAAGCTTTCATGTTGCGTGTATGTCTAAGTGTGTAGCCTCAAAAGAGAAGGCACAGGACAGTTTTCTCTCGAAAGGATATGTAAGAATACCACTTCATAAGGAAATACAGTTTTGCAGAGTAAAGACATATACATACGCATTGGAAACTCTTTACGAGAAGAAATAACGCATAGTACAAAATTAGCTTGTATCTCCAAAACTACACGTTGTATCTCGAAAAGAATTGTTGTGGCGTGTACGTCTTAACATGTAGCATCTAAAGAGAACCAAAAGGAGAATTTTCTTTCGTCAAAATTTTTCAGAAAATCACGTTTTAAGGAAATCCCGCATCGTGCGAAATTATCTTGTTTTTCCTAAACAAAACGTTGTAAGTCGAAAAGCTTTCATGTTGCGTGTATGTCTACGTGTGTAGCCTCAAAAGAGAAGGCACAGGACAGTTTTCTCTCGAAAGGATATGTAAGAATACCACTTCATAAGGAAATACAGTTTTGCAGAGTAAAGACATATACGTACGCATTGGAAACTCTTTAGGAGAAGAAATAACGCATAGTACAAAATTAGCTTGTATCTCCAAAACTACACGTTGTATCTCGAAAAGAATTGTTGTGGCGTGTACGTCTTAACATGTAGCATCTAAAGAGAACCAAAAGGAGAATTTTCTTTCGTCAAAATTTTTCAGAAAATCACGTTTTAAGGAAATCCCGCATCGTGCGAAATTATCTTGTTTTTCCTAAACAACACGTTGTAAGTCGAAAAGCTTTCATGTTGCGTGTATGTCTAAGTGTGTAGCCTCAAAAGAGAAGGCACAGGACAGTTTTCTCTCGAAAGGATATGTAAGAATACCACTTCATAAGGAAATACAGTTTTGCAGAGTAAAGACATATACGTACGCATTGGAAACTCTTTACGAGAAGAAATAACGCATAGTACAAAATTAGCTTGTATCTCCAAAACTACACGTTGTATCTCGAAAAGAATTGTTGTGGCGTGTACGTCTTAACATGTAGCATCTAAAGAGAACCAAAAGGAGAATTTTCTTTCGTCAAAATTTTTCAGAAAATCACGTTTTAAGGAAATCCCGCATCGTGCGAAATTATCTTGTTTTTCCTAAACAACACGTTGTAAGTCGAAAAGCTTTCATGTTGCGTGTATGTCTACGTGTGTAGCCTCAAAAGAGAAGGCACAGGACAGTTTTCTCTCGAAAGGATATGTAAGAATACCACTTCATAAGGAAATACAGTTTTGCAGAGTAAAGACATATACGTACGCATTGGAAACTCTTTAGGAGAAGAAATAACGCATAGTACAAAATTAGCTTGTATCTCCAAAACTACACGTTGTATCTCGAAAAGAATTGTTGTGGCGTGTACGTCTTAACATGTAGCATCTAAAGAGAACCAAAAGGAGAATTTTCTTTCGTCAAAATTTTTCAGAAAATCACGTTTTATGGAAATCCCGCTTCGTGCGAAATTATCTTGTTTTTCCTAAACAACACGTTGTAAGTCGAAAAGCTTTCATGTTGCGTGTATGTCTAAGTGTGTAGCCTCAAAAGAGAAGGCACAGGACAGTTTTCTCTCGAAAGGATATGTAAGAATACCACTTCATAAGGAAATACAGTTTTGCAGAGTAAAGACATATACGTACGCATTGGAAACTCTTTAGGAGAAGAAATAACGCATAGTACAAAATTAGCTTGTATCTCCAAAACTACACGTTGTATCTCGAAAAGAATTGTTGTGGCGTGTACGTCTTAACATGTAGCATCTAAAGAGAACCAAAAGGAGAATTTTCTTTCGTCAAAATTTTTCAGAAAATCACGTTTTAAGGAAATCCCGCATCGTGCGAAATTATCTTGTTTTTCCTAAACAACAGGTTGTAAGTCGAAAAGCTTTCATGTTGCGTGTATGTCTAAGTGTGTAGCCTCAAAAGAGAAGGCACAGGACAGTTTTCTCTCAAAAGGATATGTAAGAATACCACTTCATAAGGAAATACAGTTTTGCAGAGTAAAGACATATACGTACGCCTTGGAAACTCTTTACGAGAAGAAATAACGCATAGTACAAAATTAGCTTGTATCTCCAAAACTACACGTTGTATCTCGAAAAGAATTGTTGTGGCGTGTACGTCTTAACATGTAGCATCTAAAGAGAACCAAAAGGAGAATTTTCTTTCGTCAAAATTTTTCAGAAAATCACGTTTTAAGGAAATCCCGCATCGTGCGAAATTATCTTGTTTTTCCTAAACAACACGTTGTAAGTCGAAAAGCTTTCATGTTGCGTGTATGTCTAAGTGTGTAGCCTCAAAAGAGAAGGCACAGGACAGTTTTCTCTCGAAAGGATATGTAAGAATACCACTTCATAAGGAAATACAGTTTTGCAGAGTAAAGACATATACGTACGCATTGGAAACTCTTTAGGAGAAGAAATAACGCATAGTACAAAATTAGCTTGTATCTCCAAAACTACACCTTGTATCTCGAAAAGAATTGTTGTGGCGTGTACGTCTTAACATGTAGCATCTAAAGAGAACCAAAAGGAGAATTTTCTTTCGTCAAAATTTTTCAGAAAATCACGTTTTATGGAAATCCCGCTTCGTGCGAAATTATCTTGTTTTTCCTAAACAACACGTTGTAAGTCGAAAAGCTTTCATGTTGCGTGTATGTCTAAGTGTGTAGCCTCAAAAGAGAAGGCACAGGACAGTTTTCTCTCGAAAGGATATGTAAGAATACCACTTCATAAGGAAATACAGTTTTGCAGAGTAAAGACATATACGTACGCATTGGAAACTCTTTACGAGAAGAAATAACGCATAGTACAAAATTAGCTTGTATCTCCAAAACTACACGTTGTATCTCGAAAAGAATTGTTGTGGCGTGTACGTCTTAACATGTAGCATCTAAAGAGAACCAAAAGGAGAATTTTCTTTCGTCAAAATTTTTCAGAAAATCACGTTTTAAGGAAATCCCGCATCGTGCGAATTTATCTTGTTTTTCCTAAACAACAGGTTGTAAGTCGAAAAGCTTTCATGTTGCGTGTATGTCTAAGTGTGTAGCCTCAAAAGAGAAGGCACAGGACAGTTTTCTCTCGAAAGGATATGTAAGAATACCACTTCATAAGGAAATACAGTTTTGCAGAGTAAAGACATATACGTACGCATTGGAAACTCTTTACGAGAAGAAATAACGCATAGTACAAAATTAGCTTGTATCTCCAAAACTACACGTTGTATCTCGAAAAGAATTGTTGTGGCGTGTACGTCTTAACATGTAGCATCTAAAGAGAACCAAAAGGAGAATTTTCTTTCGTCAAAATTTTTCAGAAAATCACGTTTTAAGGAAATCCCGCATCGTGCGAAATTATCTTGTTTTTCCTAAACAACACGTTGTAAGTCGAAAAGCTTTCATGTTGCGTGTATGTCTAAGTGTGTAGCCTCAAAAGAGAAGGCACAGGACAGTTTTCTCTCGAAAGGATATGTAAGAATACCACTTCATAAGGAAATACAGTTTTGCAGAGTAAAGACATATACGTACGCATTGGAAACTCTTTACGAGAAGAAATAACGCATAGTACAAAATTAGCTTGTATCTCCAAAACTACACGTTGTATCTCGAAAAGAATTGTTGTGGCGTGTACGTCTTAACATGTAGCATCTAAAGAGAACCAAAGGGAGAATTTTCTTTCGTCAAAATTTTTCAGAAAATCACGTTTTAAGGAAATCCCGCATCGTGCGAAATTATCTTGTTTTTCCTAAACAACACGTTGTAAGTCGAAAAGCTTTCATGTAGCGTGTATGTCTAAGTGTGTAGCCTCAAAAGAGAAGGCACAGGACAGTTTTCTCTCGAAAGGATATGTAAGAATACCACTTCATAAGGAAATACAGTTTTGCAGAGTAAAGACATATACGTACGCATTGGAAACTCTTTACGAGAAGAAATAACGCATAGTACAAAATTAGCTTGTATCTCCAAAACTACACGTTGTATCTCGAAAAGAATTGTTGTGGCGTGTACGTCTTAACATGTAGCATCTAAAGAGAAGCAAAAGGAGAATTTTCTTTCGTCAAAATTTTTCAGAAAATCACGTTTTAAGGAAATCCCGCATCGTGCGAAATTATCTTGTTTTTCCTAAACAACACGTTGTAAGTCGAAAAGCTTTCATGTTGCGTGTATGTCTAAGTGTGTAGCCTCAAAAGAGAAGGCACAGGACAGTTTTCTCTCGAAAGGATATGTAAGAATACCACTTCATAAGGAAATACAGTTTTGCAGAGTAAAGACATATACGTACGCATTGGAAACTCTTTACGAGAAGAAATAACGCATAGTACAAAATTAGCTTGTATCTCCAAAACTACACGTTGTATCTCGAAAAGAATTGTTGTGGCGTGTACGTCTTAACATGTAGCATCTAAAGAGAACCAAAAGGAGAATATTCTTTCGTCAAAATTTTTCAGAAAATCACGTTTTAAGGAAATCCCGCATCGTGCGAAATTATCTTGTTTTTCCTAAACAAAACGTTGTAAGTCGAAAAGCTTTCATGTTGCGTGTATGTCTACGTGTGTAGCCTCAAAAGAGAAGGCACAGGACAGTTTTCTCTCGAAAGGATATGTAAGAATACCACTTCATAAGGAAATACAGTTTTGCAGAGTAAAGACATATACGTACGCATTGGAAACTCTTTAGGAGAAGAAATAACGCATAGTACAAAATTAGCTTGTATCTCCAAAACTACACGTTGTATCTCGAAAAGAATTGTTGTGGCGTGTACGTCTTAACATGTAGCATCTAAAGAGAACCAAAAGGAGAATTTTCTTTCGTCAAAATTTTTCAGAAAATCACGTTTTAAGGAAATCCCGCTTCGTGCGAAATTATCTTGTTTTTCCTAAACAACACGTTGTAAGTCGAAAAGCTTTCATGTTGCGTGTATGTCTAAGTGTGTAGCCTCAAAAGAGAAGGCACAGGACAGTTTTCTCTCGAAAGGATATGTAAGAATACCACTTCATAAGGAAATACAGTTTTGCAGAGTAAAGACATATACGTACGCATTGGAAACTCTTTACGAGAAGAAATAACGCATAGTACAAAATTAGCTTGTATCTCCAAAACTACACGTTGTATCTCGAAAAGAATTGTTGTGGCGTGTACGTCTTAACATGTAGCATCTAAAGAGAACCAAAAGGAGAATTTTCTTTCGTTAAAATTTTTCAGAAAATCACGTTTTAAGGAAATCCCGCATCGTGCGAAATTATCTTGTTTTTCCTAAACAACACGTTGTAAGTCGAAAAGCTTTCATGTTGCGTGTATGTCTAAGTGTGTAGCCTCAAAAGAGAAGGCACAGGACAGTTTTCTCTCGAAAGGATATGTAAGAATACCACTTCATAAGGAAATACAGTTTTGCAGAGTAAAGACATATACGTACGCATTGGAAACTCTTTACGAGAAGAAATAACGCATAGTACAAAATTAGCTTGTATCTCCAAAACTACACGTTGTATCTCGAAAAGAATTGTTGTGGCGTGTACGTCTTAACATGTAGCATCTAAAGAGAACCAAAAGGAGAATTTTCTTTCGTCAAAATTTTTCAGAAAATCACGTTTTAAGGAAATCCCGCATCGTGCGAAATTATCTTGTTTTTCCTAAACAAAACGTTGTAAGTCGAAAAGCTTTCATGTTGCGTGTATGTCTACGTGTGTAGCCTCAAAAGAGAAGGCACAGGACAGTTTTCTCTCGAAAGGATATGTAAGAATACCACTTCATAAGGAAATACAGTTTTGCAGAGTAAAGACATATACGTACGCATTGGAAACTCTTTAGGAGAAGAAATAACGCATAGTACAAAATTAGCTTGTATCTCCAAAACTACACGTTGTATCTCGAAAAGAATTGTTGTGGCGTGTACGTCTTAACATGTAGCATCTAAAGAGAACCAAAAGGAGAATTTTCTTTCGTCAAAATTTTTCAGAAAATCACGTTTTAAGGAAATCCCGCATCGTGCAAAATTATCTTGTTTTTCCTAAACAACACGTTGTAAGTCGAAAAGCTTTCATGTTGCGTGTATGTCTAAGTGTGTAGCCTCAAAAGAGAAGGCACAGGACAGTTTTCTCTCGAAAGGATATGTAAGAATACCACTTCATAAGGAAATACAGTTTTGCAGAGTAAAGACATATACGTACGCATTGGAAACTCTTTACGAGAAGAAATAACGCATAGTACAAAATTAGCTTGTATCTCCAAAACTACACGTTGTATCTCGAAAAGAATTGTTGTGGCGTGTACGTCTTAACATGTAGCATCTAAAGAGAACCAAAAGGAGAATTTTCTTTCGTCAAAATTTTTCAGAAAATCACGTTTTAAGGAAATCCCGCATCGTGCGAAATTATCTTGTTTTTCCTAAACAACACGTTGTAAGTCGAAAAGCTTTCATGTTGCGTGTATGTCTACGTGTGTAGCCTCAAAAGAGAAGGCACAGGACAGTTTTCTCTCGAAAGGATATGTAAGAATACCACTTCATAAGGAAATACAGTTTTGCAGAGTAAAGACATATACGTACGCATTGGAAACTCTTTAGGAGAAGAAATAACGCATGGTACAAAATTAGCTTGTATCTCCAAAACTACACGTTGTATCTCGAAAAGAATTGTTGTGGCGTGTACGTCTTAACATGTAGCATCTAAAGAGAACCAAAAGGAGAATTTTCTTTCGTCAAAATTTTTCAGAAAATCACGTTTTATGGAAATCCCGCTTCGTGCGAAATTATCTTGTTTTTCCTAAACAACACGTTGTAAGTCGAAAAGCTTTCATGTTGCGTGTATGTCTAAGTGTGTAGCCTCAAAAGAGAAGGCACAGGACAGTTTTCTCTCGAAAGGATATGTAAGAATACCACTTCATAAGGAAATACAGTTTTGCAGAGTAAAGACATATACGTACGCATTGGAAACTCTTTAGGAGAAGAAATAACGCATAGTACAAAATTAGCTTGTATCTCCAAAACTACACGTTGTATCTCGAAAAGAATTGTTGTGGCGTGTACGTCTTAACATGTAGCATCTAAAGAGAACCAAAAGGAGAATTTTCTTTCGTCAAAATTTTTCAGAAAATCACGTTTTAAGGAAATCCCGCATCGTGCGAAATTATCTTGTTTTTCCTAAACAACATGTTGTAAGTCGAAAAGCTTTCATGTTGCGTGTATGTCTACGTGTGTAGCCTCAAAAGAGAAGGCACAGGACAGTTTTCTCTCGAAAGGATATGTAAGAATACCACTTCATAAGGAAATACAGTTTTGCAGAGTAAAGACATATACGTACTCCTTGGAAACTCTTTACGAGAAGAAATAACGCATAGTACAAAATTAGCTTGTATCTCCAAAACTACACGTTGTATCTCGAAAAGAATTGTTGTGGCGTGTACGTCTTAACATGTAGCATCTAAAGAGAACCAAAAGGAGAATTTTCTTTCGTCAAAATTTTTCAGAAAATCACGTTTTAAGGAAATCCCGCATCGTGCGAAATTATCTTGTTTTTCCTAAACAACACGTTGTAAGTCGAAAAGCTTTCATGTTGCGTGTATGTCTACGTGTGTAGCCTCAAAAGAGAAGGCACAGGACAGTTTTCTCTCGAAAGGATATGTAAGAATACCACTTCATAAGGAAATACAGTTTTGCAGAGTAAAGACATATACGTACGCCTTGGAAACTCTTTACGAGAAGAAATAACGCATAGTACAAAATTAGCTTGTATCTCCAAAACTACACGTTGTATCTCGAAAAGAATTGTTGTGGCGTGTACGTCTTAACATGTAGCATCTAAAGAGAACCAAAAGGAGAATTTTCTTTCGTCAAAATTTTTCAGAAAATCACGTTTTAAGGAAATCCCGCATCGTGCGAATTTATCTTGTTTTTCCTAAACAACAGGTTGTAAGTCGAAAAGCTTTCATGTTGCGTGTATGTCTAAGTGTGTAGCCTCAAAAGAGAAGGCACAGGACAGTTTTCTCTCGAAAGGATATGTAAGAATACCACTTCATAAGGAAATACAGTTTTGCAGAGTAAAGACATATACGTACGCATTGGAAACTCTTTACGAGAAGAAATAACGCATAGTACAAAATTAGCTTGTATCTCCAAAACTACACCTTGTATCTCGAAAAGAATTGTTGTGGCGTGTACGTCTTAACATGTAGCATCTAAAGAGAACCAAAAGGAGAATTTTCTTTCGTCAAAATTTTTCAGAAAATCACGTTTTAAGGAAATCCCGCATCGTGCGAAATTATCTTGTTTTTCCTAAACAACACGTTGTAAGTCGAAAAGCTTTCATGTTGCGTGTATGTCTAAGTGTGTAGCCTCAAAAGAGAAGGCACAGGACAGTTTTCTCTCGAAAGGATATGTAAGAATACCACTTCATAAGGAAATACAGTTTTGCAGAGTAAAGACATATACGTACGCATTGGAAACTCTTTACGAGAAGAAATAACGCATAGTACAAAATTAGCTTGTATCTCCAAAACTTCACGTTGTATCTCGAAAAGAATTGTTGTGGCGTGTACGTCTTAACATGTAGCATCTAAAGAGAACCAAAGGGAGAATTTTCTTTCGTCAAAATTTTTCAGAAAATCACGTTTTAAGGAAATCCCGCATCGTGCGAAATTATCTTGTTTTTCCTAAACAACACGTTGTAAGTCGAAAAGCTTTCATGTAGCGTGTATGTCTAAGTGTGTAGCCTCAAAAGAGAAGGCACAGGACAGTTTTCTCTCGAAAGGATATGTAAGAATACCACTTCATAAGGAAATACAGTTTTGCAGAGTAAAGACATATACGTACGCATTGGAAACTCTTTACGAGAAGAAATAACGCATAGTACAAAATTAGCTTGTATCTCCAAAACTACACGTTGTATCTCGAAAAGAATTGTTGTGGCGTGTACGTCTTAACATGTAGCATCTAAAGAGAACCAAAAGGAGAATTTTCTTTCGTCAAAATTTTTCAGAAAATCACGTTTTAAGGAAATCCCGCTTCGTGCGAAATTATCTTGTTTTTCCTAAACAACACGTTGTAAGTCGAAAAGCTTTCATGTTGCGTGTATGTCTAAGTGTGTAGCCTCAAAAGAGAAGGCACAGGACAGTTTTCTCTCGAAAGGATATGTAAGAATACCACTTCATAAGGAAATACAGTTTTGCAGAGTAAAGACATATACGTACGCATTGGAAACTCTTTACGAGAAGAAATAACGCATAGTACAAAATTAGCTTGTATCTCCAAAACTACACGTTGTATCTCGAAAAGAATTGTTGTGGCGTGTACGTCTTAACATGTAGCATCTAAAGAGAACCAAAAGGAGAATTTTCTTTCGTCAAAATTTTTCAGAAAATCACGTTTTAAGGAAATCCCGCATCGTGCGAAATTATCTTGTTTTTCCTAAACAACACGTTGTAAGTCGAAAAGCTTTCATGTTGCGTGTATGTCTAAGTGTGTAGCCTCAAAAGAGAAGGCACAGGACAGTTTTCTCTCGAAAGGATATGTAAGAATACCACTTCATAAGGAAATACAGTTTTGCAGAGTAAAGACATATACGTACGCATTGGAAACTCTTTACGAGAAGAAATAACGCATAGTACAAAATTAGCTTGTATCTCCAAAACTACACGTTGTATCTCGAAAAGAATTGTTGTGGCGTGTACGTCTTAACATGTAGCATCTAAAGAGAACCAAAAGGAGAATTTTCTTTCGTCAAAATTTTTCAGAAAATCACGTTTTAAGGAAATCCCGCATCGTGCGAAATTATCTTGTTTTTCCTAAACAACACGTTGTAAGTCGAAAAGCTTTCATGTTGCGTGTATGTCTAAGTGTGTAGCCTCAAAAGAGAAGGCACAGGACAGTTTTCTCTCGAAAGGATATGTAAGAATACCACTTCATAAGGAAATACAGTTTTGCAGAGTAAAGACATATACGTACGCATTGGAAACTCTTTACGAGAAGAAATAACGCATAGTACAAAATTAGCTTGTATCTCCAAAACTACACGTTGTATCTCGAAAAGAATTGTTGTGGCGTGTACGTCTTAACATGTAGCATCTAAAGAGAACCAAAAGGAGAATTTTCTTTCGTCAAAATTTTTCAGAAAATCACGTTTTAAGGAAATCCCGCATCGTGCGAAATTATCTTGTTTTTCCTAAACAACACGTTGTAAGTCGAAAAGCTTTCATGTTGCGTGTATGTCTAAGTGTGTAGCCTCAAAAGAGAAGGCACAGGACAGTTTTCTCTCGAAAGGATATGTAAGAATACCACTTCATAAGGAAATACAGTTTTGCAGAGTAAAGACATATACGTACGCATTGGAAACTCTTTACGAGAAGAAATAACGCATAGTACAAAATTAGCTTGTATCTCCAAAACTACACGTTGTATCTCGAAAAGAATTGTTGTGGCGTGTACGTCTTAACATGTAGCATCTAAAGAGAACCAAAAGGAGAATTTTCTTTCGTCAAAATTTTTCAGAAAATCACGTTTTAAGGAAATCCCGCTTCGTGCGAAATTATCTTTTTTTTCCTAAACAACACGTTGTAAGTCGAAAAGCTTTCATGTTGCGTGTATGTCTAAGTGTGTAGCCTCAAAAGAGAAGGCACAGGACAGTTTTCTCTCGAAAGGATATGTAAGAATACCACTTCATAAGGAAATACAGTTTTGCAGAGTAAAGACATATACGTACGCATTGGAAACTCTTTACGAGAAGAAATAACGCATAGTACAAAATTAGCTTGTATCTCCAAAACTACACGTTGTATCTCGAAAAGAATTGTTGTGGCGTGTACGTCTTAACATGTAGCATCTAAAGAGAACCAAAAGGAGAATTTTCTTTCGTCAAAATTTTTCAGAAAATCACGTTTTAAGGAAATCCCGCTTCGTGCGAAATTATCTTGTTTTTCCTAAACAACACGTTGTAAGTCGAAAAGCTTTCATTTTGCGTGTATGTCTAAGTGTGTAGCCTCAAAAGAGAAGGCACAGGACAGTTTTCTCTCGAAAGGATATGTAAGAATACCACTTCATAAGGAAATACAGTTTTGCAGAGTAAAGACATATACGTACGCATTGGAAACTCTTTACGAGAAGAAATAACGCATAGTACAAAATTAGCTTGTATCTCCAAAACTACACGTTGTATCTCGAAAAGAATTGTTGTGGCGTGTACGTCTTAACATGTAGCATCTAAAGAGAACCAAAAGGAGAATTTTCTTTCGTCAAAATTTTTCAGAAAATCACGTTTTAAGGAAATCCCGCATCGTGCGAAATTATCTTGTTTTTCCTAAACAACACGTTGTAAGTCGAAAAGCTTTCATGTTGCGTGTATGTCTAAGTGTGTAGCCTCAAAAGAGAAGGCACAGGACAGTTTTCTCTCGAAAGGATATGTAAGAATACCACTTCATAAGGAAATACAGTTTTGCAGAGTAAAGACATATACGTACGCATTGGAAACTCTTTACGAGAAGAAATAACGCATAGTACAAAATTAGCTTGTATCTCCAAAACTACACGTTGTATCTCGAAAAGAATTGTTGTGGCGTGTACGTCTTAACATGTAGCATCTAAAGAGAACCAAAAGGAGAATTTTCTTTCGTCAAAATTTTTCAGAAAATCACGTTTTAAGGAAATCCCGCATCGTGCGAAATTATCTTGTTTTTCCTAAACAACACGTTGTAAGTCGAAAAGCTTTCATGTTGCGTGTATGTCTAAGTGTGTAGCCTCAAAAGAGAAGGCACAGGACAGTTTTCTCTCGAAAGGATATGTAAGAATACCACTTCATAAGGAAATACAGTTTTGCAGAGTAAAGACATATACGTACGCATTGGAAACTCTTTACGAGAAGAAATAACGCATAGTACAAAATTAGCTTGTATCTCCAAAACTACACGTTGTATCTCGAAAAGAATTGTTGTGGCGTGTACGTCTTAACATGTAGCATCTAAAGAGAACCAAAAGGAGAATTTTCTTTCGTCAAAATTTTTCAGAAAATCACGTTTTAAGGAAATCCCGCATCGTGCGAAATTATCTTGTTTTTCCTAAACAACACGTTGTAAGTCGAAAAGCTTTCATGTTGCGTGTATGTCTAAGTGTGTAGCCTCAAAAGAGAAGGCACAGGACAGTTTTCTCTCGAAAGGATATGTAAGAATACCACTTCATAAGGAAATACAGTTTTGCAGAGTAAAGACATATACGTACGCATTGGAAACTCTTTACGAGAAGAAATAACGCATAGTACAAAATTAGCTTGTATCTCCAAAACTACACGTTGTATCTCGAAAAGAATTGTTGTGGCGTGTACGTCTTAACATGTAGCATCTAAAGAGAACCAAAAGGAGAATTTTCTTTCGTCAAAATTTTTCAGAAAATCACGTTTTAAGGAAATCCCGCATCGTGCGAAATTATCTTGTTTTTCCTAAACAACACGTTGTAAGTCGAAAAGCTTTCATGTTGCGTGTATGTCTAAGTGTGTAGCCTCAAAAGAGAAGGCACAGGACAGTTTTCTCTCGAAAGGATATGTAAGAATACCACTTCATAAGGAAATACAGTTTTGCAGAATAAAGACATATACGTACGCATTGGAAACTCTTTACGAGAAGAAATAACGCATAGTACAAAATTAGCTTGTATCTCCAAAACTACACGTTGTATCTCGAAAAGAATTGTTGTGGCGTGTACGTCTTAACATGTAGCATCTAAAGAGAACCAAAAGGAGAATTTTCTTTCGTCAAAATTTTTCAGAAAATCACGTTTTAAGGAAATCCCGCTTCGTGCGAAATTATCTTGTTTTTCCTAAACAACACGTTGTAAGTCGAAAAGCTTTCATGTTGCGTGTATGTCTAAGTGTGTAGCCTCAAAAGAGAAGGCACAGGACAGTTTTCTCTCGAAAGGATATGTAAGAATACCACTTCATAAGGAAATACAGTTTTGCAGAGTAAAGACATATACGTACGCATTGGAAACTCTTTACGAGAAGAAATAACGCATAGTACAAAATTAGCTTGTATCTCCAAAACTACACGTTGTATCTCGAAAAGAATTGTTGTGGCGTGTACGTCTTAACATGTAGCATCTAAAGAGAACCAAAAGGAGAATTTTCTTTCGTCAAAATTTTTCAGAAAATCACGTTTTAAGGAAATCCCGCATCGTGCGAAATTATCTTGTTTTTCCTAAACAACACGTTGTAAGTCGAAAAGCTTTCATGTTGCGTGTATGTCTAAGTGTGTAGCCTCAAAAGAGAAGGCACAGGACAGTTTTCTCTCGAAAGGATATGTAAGAATACCACTTCATAAGGAAATACAGTTTTGCAGAGTAAAGACATATACGTACGCATTGGAAACTCTTTACGAGAAGAAATAACGCATAGTACAAAATTAGCTTGTATCTCCAAAACTACACGTTGTATCTCGAAAAGAATTGTTGTGGCGTGTACGTCTTAACATGTAGCATCTAAAGAGAACCAAAAGGAGAATTTTCTTTCGTCAAACTTTTTCAGAAAATCACGTTTTAAGGAAATCCCGCATCGTGCGAAATTATCTTGTTTTTCCTAAACAACACGTTGTAAGTCGAAAAGCTTTCATGTTGCGTGTATGTCTAAGTGTGTAGCCTCAAAAGAGAAGGCACAGGACAGTTTTCTCTCGAAAGGATATGTAAGAATACCACTTCATAAGGAAATACAGTTTTGCAGAGTAAAGACATATACGTACGCATTGGAAACTCTTTACGAGAAGAAATAACGCATAGTACAAAATTAGCTTGTATCTCCAAAACTACACGTTGTATCTCGAAAAGAATTGTTGTGGCGTGTACGTCTTAACATGTAGCATCTAAAGAGAACCAAAAGGAGAATTTTCTTTCGTCAAAATTTTTCAGAAAATCACGTTTTAAGGAAATCCCGCATCGTGCGAAATTATCTTGTTTTTCCTAAACAACACGTTGTAAGTCGAAAAGCTTTCATGTTGCGTGTATGTCTAAGTGTGTAGCCTCAAAAGAGAAGGCACAGGACAGTTTTCTCTCGAAAGGATATGTAAGAATACCACTTCATAAGGAAATACAGTTTTGCAGAGTAAAGACATATACGTACGCATTGGAAACTCTTTACGAGAAGAAATAACGCATAGTACAAAATTAGCTTGTATCTCCAAAACTACACGTTGTATCTCGAAAAGAATTGTTGTGGCGTGTACGTCTTAACATGTAGCATCTAAAGAGAACCAAAAGGAGAATTTTCTTTCGTCAAAATTTTTCAGAAAATCACGTTTTAAGGAAATCCCGCATCGTGCGAAATTATCTTGTTTTTCCTAAACAACACGTTGTAAGTCGAAAAGCTTTCATGTTGCGTGTATGTCTAAGTGTGTAGCCTCAAAAGAGAAGGCACAGGACAGTTTTCTCTCGAAAGGATATGTAAGAATACCACTTCATAAGGAAATACAGTTTTGCAGAGTAAAGACATATACGTACGCATTGGAAACTCTTTACGAGAAGAAATAACGCATAGTACAAAATTAGCTTGTATCTCCAAAACTACACGTTGTATCTCGAAAAGAATTGTTGTGGCGTGTACGTCTTAACATGTAGCATCTAAAGAGAACCAAAAGGAGAATTTTCTTTCGTCAAAATTTTTCAGAAAATCACGTTTTAAGGAAATCCCGCATCGTGCGAAATTATCTTGTTTTTCCTAAACAACACGTTGTAAGTCGAAAAGCTTTCATGTTGCGTGTATGTCTAAGTGTGTAGCCTCAAAAGAGAAGGCACAGGACAGTTTTCTCTCGAAAGGATATGTAAGAATACCACTTCATAAGGAAATACAGTTTTGCAGAGTAAAGACATATACGTACGCATTGGAAACTCTTTACGAGAAGAAATAACGCATAGTACAAAATTAGCTTGTATCTCCAAAACTACACGTTGTATCTCGAAAAGAATTGTTGTGGCGTGTACGTCTTAACATGTAGCATCTAAAGAGAACCAAAAGGAGAATTTTCTTTCGTCAAAATTTTTCAGAAAATCACGTTTTAAGGAAATCCCGCATCGTGCGAAATTATCTTGTTTTTCCTAAACAACACGTTGTAAGTCGAAAAGCTTTCATGTTGCGTGTATGTCTAAGTGTGTAGCCTCAAAAGAGAAGGCACAGGACAGTTTTCTCTCGAAAGGATATGTAAGAATACCACTTCATAAGGAAATACAGTTTTGCAGAGTAAAGACATATACGTACGCATTGGAAACTCTTTACGAGAAGAAATAACGCATAGTACAAAATTAGCTTGTATCTCCAAAACTACACGTTGTATCTCGAAAAGAATTGTTGTGGCGTGTACGTCTTAACATGTAGCATCTAAAGAGAACCAAAAGGAGAATTTTCTTTCGTCAAAATTTTTCAGAAAATCACGTTTTAAGGAAATCCCGCATCGTGCGAAATTATCTTGTTTTTCCTAAACAACACGTTGTAAGTCGAAAAGCTTTCATGTTGCGTGTATGTCTAAGTGTGTAGCCTCAAAAGAGAAGGCACAGGACAGTTTTCTCTCGAAAGGATATGTAAGAATACCACTTCATAAGGAAATACAGTTTTGCAGAGTAAAGACATATACGTACGCATTGGAAACTCTTTACGAGAAGAAATAACGCATAGTACAAAATTAGCTTGTATCTCCAAAACTACACGTTGTATCTCGAAAAGAATTGTTGTGGCGTGTACGTCTTAACATGTAGCATCTAAAGAGAACCAAAAGGAGAATTTTCTTTCGTCAAAATTTTTCAGAAAATCACGTTTTAAGGAAATCCCGCATCGTGCGAAATTATCTTGTTTTTCCTAAACAACACGTTGTAAGTCGAAAAGCTTTCATGTTGCGTGTATGTCTAAGTGTGTAGCCTCAAAAGAGAAGGCACAGGACAGTTTTCTCTCGAAAGGATATGTAAGAATACCACTTCATAAGGAAATACAGTTTTGCAGAGTAAAGACATATAAGTACGCATTGGAAACTCTTTACGAGAAGAAATAACGCATAGTACAAAATTAGCTTGTATCTCCAAAACTACACGTTGTATCTCGAAAAGAATTGTTGTGGCGTGTACGTCTTAACATGTAGCATCTAAAGAGAACCAAAAGGAGAATTTTCTTTCGTCAAAATTTTTCAGAAAATCACGTTTTAAGGAAATCCCGCATCGTGCGAAATTATCTTGTTTTTCCTAAACAACACGTTGTAAGTCGAAAAGCTTTCATGTTGCGTGTATGTCTAAGTGTGTAGCCTCAAAAGAGAAGGCACAGGACAGTTTTCTCTCGAAAGGATATGTAAGAATACCACTTCATAAGGAAATACAGTTTTGCAGAGTAAAGACATATACGTACGCATTGGAAACTCTTTACGAGAAGAAATAACGCATAGTACAAAATTAGCTTGTATCTCCAAAACTACACGTTGTATCTCGAAAAGAATTGTTGTGGCGTGTACGTCTTATCATGTAGCATCTAAAGAGAACCAAAAGGAGAATTTTCTTTCGTCAAAATTTTTCAGAAAATCACGTTTTAAGGAAATCCCGCATCGTGCGAAATTATCTTGTTTTTCCTAAACAACACGTTGTAAGTCGAAAAGCTTTCATGTTGCGTGTATGTCTAAGTGTGTAGCCTCAAAAGAGAAGGCACAGGACAGTTTTCTCTCGAAAGGATATGTAAGAATACCACTTCATAAGGAAATACAGTTTTGCAGAGTAAAGACATATACGTACGCATTGGAAACTCTTTACGAGAAGAAATAACGCATAGTACAAAATTAGCTTGTATCTCCAAAACTACACGTTGTATCTCGAAAAGAATTGTTGTGGCGTGTACGTCTTAACATGTAGCATCTAAAGAGAACCAAAAGGAGAATTTTCTTTCGTCAAAATTTTTCAGAAAATCACGTTTTAAGGAAATCCCGCTTCGTGCGAAATTATCTTGTTTTTCCTAAACAACACGTTGTAAGTCGAAAAGCTTTCATGTTGCGTGTATGTCTAAGTGTGTAGCCTCAAAAGAGAAGGCACAGGACAGTTTTCTCTCGAAAGGATATGTAAGAATACCACTTCATAAGGAAATACAGTTTTGCAGAGTAAAGACATATACGTACGCATTGGAAACTCTTTACGAGAAGAAATAACGCATAGTACAAAATTAGCTTGTATCTCCAAAACTACACGTTGTATCTCGAAAAGAATTGTTGTGGCGTGTACGTCTTAACATGTAGCATCTAAAGAGAACCAAAAGGAGAATTTTCTTTCGTCAAAATTTTTCAGAAAATCACGTTTTAAGGAAATCCCGCTTCGTGCGAAATTATCTTGTTTTTCCTAAACAACACGTTGTAAGTCGAAAAGCTTTCATGTTGCGTGTATGTCTAAGTGTGTAGCCTCAAAAGAGAAGGCACAGGACAGTTTTCTCTCGAAAGGATATGTAAGAATACCACTTCATAAGGAAATACAGTTTTGCAGAGTAAAGACATATACGTACGCATTGGAAACTCTTTACGAGAAGAAATAACGCATAGTACAAAATTAGCTTGTATCTCCAAAACTACACGTTGTATCTCGAAAAGAATTGTTGTGGCGTGTACGTCTTAACATGTAGCATCTAAAGAGAACCAAAAGGAGAATTTTCTTTCGTCAAAATTTTTCAGAAAATCACGTTTTAAGGAAATCCCGCTTCGTGCGAAATTATCTTGTTTTTCCTAAACAACACGTTGTAAGTCGAAAAGCTTTCATGTTGCGTGTATGTCTAAGTGTGTAGCCTCAAAAGAGAAGGCACAGGACAGTTTTCTCTCGAAAGGATATGTAAGAATACCACTTCATAAGGAAATACAGTTTTGCAGAGTAAAGACATATACGTACGCATTGGAAACTCTTTACGAGAAGAAATAACGCATAGTACAAAATTAGCTTGTATCTCCAAAACTACACGTTGTATCTCGAAAAGAATTGTTGTGGCGTGTACGTCTTAACATGTAGCATCTAAAGAGAACCAAAAGGAGAATTTTCTTTCGTCAAAATTTTTCAGAAAATCACGTTTTAAGGAAATCCCGCTTCGTGCGAAATTATCTTGTTTTTCCTAAACAACACGTTGTAAGTCGAAAAGCTTTCATGTTGCGTGTATGTCTAAGTGTGTAGCCTCAAAAGAGAAGGCACAGGACAGTTTTCTCTCGAAAGGATATGTAAGAATACCACTTCATAAGGAAATACAGTTTTGCAGAGTAAAGACATATACGTACGCATTGGAAACTCTTTACGAGAAGAAATAACGCATAGTACAAAATTAGCTTGTATCTCCAAAACTACACGTTGTATCTCGAAAAGAATTGTTGTGGCGTGTACGTCTTAACATGTAGCATCTAAAGAGAACCAAAAGGAGAATTTTCTTTCGTCAAAATTTTTCAGAAAATCACGTTTTAAGGAAATCCCGCTTCGTGCGAAATTATCTTGTTTTTCCTAAACAACACGTTGTAAGTCGAAAAGCTTTCATGTTGCGTGTATGTCTAAGTGTGTAGCCTCAAAAGAGAAGGCACAGGACAGTTTTCTCTCGAAAGGATATGTAAGAATACCACTTCATAAGGAAATACAGTTTTGCAGAGTAAAGACATATACGTACGCATTGGAAACTCTTTACGAGAAGAAATAACGCATAGTACAAAATTAGCTTGTATCTCCAAAACTACACGTTGTATCTCGAAAAGAATTGTTGTGGCGTGTACGTCTTAACATGTAGCATCTAAAGAGAACCAAAAGGAGAATTTTCTTTCGTCAAAATTTTTCAGAAAATCACGTTTTAAGGAAATCCCGCTTCGTGCGAAATTATCTTGTTTTTCCTAAACAACACGTTGTAAGTCGAAAAGCTTTCATGTTGCGTGTATGTCTAAGTGTGTAGCCTCAAAAGAGAAGGCACAGGACAGTTTTCTCTCGAAAGGATATGTAAGAATACCACTTCATAAGGAAATACAGTTTTGCAGAGTAAAGACATATACGTACGCATTGGAAACTCTTTACGAGAAGAAATAACGCATAGTACAAAATTAGCTTGTATCTCCAAAACTACACGTTGTATCTCGAAAAGAATTGTTGTGGCGTGTACGTCTTAACATGTAGCATCTAAAGAGAACCAAAAGGAGAATTTTCTTTCGTCAAAATTTTTCAGAAAATCACGTTTTAAGGAAATCCCGCATCGTGCGAAATTATCTTGTTTTTCCTAAACAACACGTTGTAAGTCGAAAAGCTTTCATGTTGCGTGTATGTCTAAGTGTGTAGCCTCAAAAGAGAAGGCACAGGACAGTTTTCTCTCGAAAGGATATGTAAGAATACCACTTCATAAGGAAATACAGTTTTGCAGAGTAAAGACATATACGTACGCATTGGAAACTCTTTACGAGAAGAAATAACGCATAGTACAAAATTAGCTTGTATCTCCAAAACTACACGTTGTATCTCGAAAAGAATTGTTGTGGCGTGTACGTCTTAACATGTAGCATCTAAAGAGAACCAAAAGGAGAATTTTCTTTCGTCAAAATTTTTCAGAAAATCACGTTTTAAGGAAATCCCGCATCGTGCGAAATTATCTTGTTTTTCCTAAACAACACGTTGTAAGTCGAAAAGCTTTCATGTTGCGTGTATGTCTAAGTGTGTAGCCTCAAAAGAGAAGGCACAGGACAGTTTTCTCTCGAAAGGATATGTAAGAATACCACTTCATAAGGAAATACAGTTTTGCAGAGTAAAGACATATACGTACGCATTGGAAACTCTTTACGAGAAGAAATAACGCATAGTACAAAATTAGCTTGTATCTCCAAAACTACACGTTGTATCTCGAAAAGAATTGTTGTGGCGTGTACGTCTTATCATGTAGCATCTAAAGAGAACCAAAAGGAGAATTTTCTTTCGTCAAAATTTTTCAGAAAATCACGTTTTAAGGAAATCCCGCATCGTGCGAAATTATCTTGTTTTTCCTAAACAACACGTTGTAAGTCGAAAAGCTTTCATGTTGCGTGTATGTCTAAGTGTGTAGCCTCAAAAGAGAAGGCACAGGACAGTTTTCTCTCGAAAGGATATGTAAGAATACCACTTCATAAGGAAATACAGTTTTGCAGAGTAAAGACATATACGTACGCATTGGAAACTCTTTACGAGAAGAAATAACGCATAGTACAAAATTAGCTTGTATCTCCAAAACTACACGTTGTATCTCGAAAAGAATTGTTGTGGCGTGTACGTCTTAACATGTAGCATCTAAAGAGAACCAAAAGGAGAATTTTCTTTCGTCAAAATTTTTCAGAAAATCACGTTTTAAGGAAATCCCGCTTCGTGCGAAATTATCTTGTTTTTCCTAAACAACACGTTGTAAGTCGAAAAGCTTTCATGTTGCGTGTATGTCTAAGTGTGTAGCCTCAAAAGAGAAGGCACAGGACAGTTTTCTCTCGAAAGGATATGTAAGAATACCACTTCATAAGGAAATACAGTTTTGCAGAGTAAAGACATATACGTACGCATTGGAAACTCTTTACGAGAAGAAATAACGCATAGTACAAAATTAGCTTGTATCTCCAAAACTACACGTTGTATCTCGAAAAGAATTGTTGTGGCGTGTACGTCTTAACATGTAGCATCTAAAGAGAACCAAAAGGAGAATTTTCTTTCGTCAAAATTTTTCAGAAAATCACGTTTTAAGGAAATCCCGCTTCGTGCGAAATTATCTTGTTTTTCCTAAACAACACGTTGTAAGTCGAAAAGCTTTCATGTTGCGTGTATGTCTAAGTGTGTAGCCTCAAAAGAGAAGGCACAGGACAGTTTTCTCTCGAAAGGATATGTAAGAATACCACTTCATAAGGAAATACAGTTTTGCAGAGTAAAGACATATACGTACGCATTGGAAACTCTTTACGAGAAGAAATAACGCATAGTACAAAATTAGCTTGTATCTCCAAAACTACACGTTGTATCTCGAAAAGAATTGTTGTGGCGTGTACGTCTTAACATGTAGCATCTAAAGAGAACCAAAAGGAGAATTTTCTTTCGTCAAAATTTTTCAGAAAATCACGTTTTAAGGAAATCCCGCTTCGTGCGAAATTATCTTGTTTTTCCTAAACAACACGTTGTAAGTCGAAAAGCTTTCATGTTGCGTGTATGTCTAAGTGTGTAGCCTCAAAAGAGAAGGCACAGGACAGTTTTCTCTCGAAAGGATATGTAAGAATACCACTTCATAAGGAAATACAGTTTTGCAGAGTAAAGACATATACGTACGCATTGGAAACTCTTTACGAGAAGAAATAACGCATAGTACAAAATTAGCTTGTATCTCCAAAACTACACGTTGTATCTCGAAAAGAATTGTTGTGGCGTGTACGTCTTAACATGTAGCATCTAAAGAGAACCAAAAGGAGAATTTTCTTTCGTCAAAATTTTTCAGAAAATCACGTTTTAAGGAAATCCCGCTTCGTGCGAAATTATCTTGTTTTTCCTAAACAACACGTTGTAAGTCGAAAAGCTTTCATGTTGCGTGTATGTCTAAGTGTGTAGCCTCAAAAGAGAAGGCACAGGACAGTTTTCTCTCGAAAGGATATGTAAGAATACCACTTCATAAGGAAATACAGTTTTGCAGAGTAAAGACATATACGTACGCATTGGAAACTCTTTACGAGAAGAAATAACGCATAGTACAAAATTAGCTTGTATCTCCAAAACTACACGTTGTATCTCGAAAAGAATTGTTGTGGCGTGTACGTCTTAACATGTAGCATCTAAAGAGAACCAAAAGGAGAATTTTCTTTCGTCAAAATTTTTCAGAAAATCACGTTTTAAGGAAATCCCGCTTCGTGCGAAATTATCTTGTTTTTCCTAAACAACACGTTGTAAGTCGAAAAGCTTTCATGTTGCGTGTATGTCTAAGTGTGTAGCCTCAAAAGAGAAGGCACAGGACAGTTTTCTCTCGAAAGGATATGTAAGAATACCACTTCATAAGGAAATACAGTTTTGCAGAGTAAAGACATATACGTACGCATTGGAAACTCTTTACGAGAAGAAATAACGCATAGTACAAAATTAGCTTGTATCTCCAAAACTACACGTTGTATCTCGAAAAGAATTGTTGTGGCGTGTACGTCTTAACATGTAGCATCTAAAGAGAACCAAAAGGAGAATTTTCTTTCGTCAAAATTTTTCAGAAAATCACGTTTTAAGGAAATCCCGCTTCGTGCGAAATTATCTTGTTTTTCCTAAACAACACGTTGTAAGTCGAAAAGCTTTCATGTTGCGTGTATGTCTAAGTGTGTAGCCTCAAAAGAGAAGGCACAGGACAGTTTTCTCTCGAAAGGATATGTAAGAATACCACTTCATAAGGAAATACAGTTTTGCAGAGTAAAGACATATACGTACGCATTGGAAACTCTTTACGAGAAGAAATAACGCATAGTACAAAATTAGCTTGTATCTCCAAAACTACACGTTGTATCTCGAAAAGAATTGTTGTGGCGTGTACGTCTTAACATGTAGCATCTAAAGAGAACCAAAAGGAGAATTTTCTTTCGTCAAAATTTTTCAGAAAATCACGTTTTAAGGAAATCCCGCTTAGTGCGAAATTATCTTGTTTTTCCTAAACAACACGTTGTAAGTCGAAAAGCTTTCATGTTGCGTGTATGTCTAAGTGTGTAGCCTCAAAAGAGAAGGCACAGGACAGTTTTCTCTCGAAAGGATATGTAAGAATACCACTTCATAAGGAAATACAGTTTTGCAGAGTAAAGACATATACGTACGCATTGGAAACTCTTTACGAGAAGAAATAACGCATAGTACAAAATTAGCTTGTATCTCCAAAACTACACGTTGTATCTCGAAAAGAATTGTTGTGGCGTGTACGTCTTAACATGTAGCATCTAAAGAGAACCAAAAGGAGAATTTTCTTTCGTCAAAATTTTTCAGAAAATCACGTTTTAAGGAAATCCCGCATCGTGCGAAATTATCTTGTTTTTCCTAAACAACACGTTGTAAGTCGAAAAGCTTTCATGTTGCGTGTATGTCTAAGTGTGTAGCCTCAAAAGAGAAGGCACAGGACAGTTTTCTCTCGAAAGGATATGTAAGAATACCACTTCATAAGGAAATACAGTTTTGCAGAGTAAAGACATATACGTACGCATTGGAAACTCTTTACGAGAAGAAATAACGCATAGTACAAAATTAGCTTGTATCTCCAAAACTACACGTTGTATCTCGAAAAGAATTGTTGTGGCGTGTACGTCTTAACATGTAGCATCTAAAGAGAACCAAAAGGAGAATTTTCTTTCGTCAAAATTTTTCAGAAAATCACGTTTTAAGGAAATCCCGCATCGTGCGAAATTATCTTGTTTTTCCTAAACAACACGTTGTAAGTCGAAAAGCTTTCATGTTGCGTGTATGTCTAAGTGTGTAGCCTCAAAAGAGAAGGCACAGGACAGTTTTCTCTCGAAAGGATATGTAAGAATACCACTTCATAAGGAAATACAGTTTTGCAGAGTAAAGACATATACGTACGCATTGGAAACTCTTTACGAGAAGAAATAACGCATAGTACAAAATTAGCTTGTATCTCCAAAACTACACGTTGTATCTCGAAAAGAATTGTTGTGGCGTGTACGTCTTAACATGTAGCATCTAAAGAGAACCAAAAGGAGAATTTTCTTTCGTCAAAATTTTTCAGAAAATCACGTTTTAAGGAAATCCCGCATCGTGCGAAATTATCTTGTTTTTCCTAAACAACACGTTGTAAGTCGAAAAGCTTTCATGTTGCGTGTATGTCTAAGTGTGTAGCCTCAAAAGAGAAGGCACAGGACAGTTTTCTCTCGAAAGGATATGTAAGAATACCACTTCATAAGGAAATACAGTTTTGCAGAGTAAAGACATATACGTACGCATTGGAAACTCTTTACGAGAAGAAATAACGCATAGTACAAAATTAGCTTGTATCTCCAAAACTACACGTTGTATCTCGAAAAGAATTGTTGTGGCGTGTACGTCTTAACATGTAGCATCTAAAGAGAACCAAAAGGAGAATTTTCTTTCGTCAAAATTTTTCAGAAAATCACGTTTTAAGGAAATCCCGCATCGTGCGAAATTATCTTGTTTTTCCTAAACAACACGTTGTAAGTCGAAAAGCTTTCATGTTGCGTGTATGTCTAAGTGTGTAGCCTCAAAAGAGAAGGCACAGGACAGTTTTCTCTCGAAAGGATATGTAAGAATACCACTTCATAAGGAAATACAGTTTTGCAGAGTAAAGACATATACGTACGCATTGGAAACTCTTTACGAGAAGAAATAACGCATAGTACAAAATTAGCTTGTATCTCCAAAACTACACGTTGTATCTCGAAAAGAATTGTTGTGGCGTGTACGTCTTAACATGTAGCATCTAAAGAGAACCAAAAGGAGAATTTTCTTTCGTCAAAATTTTTCAGAAAATCACGTTTTAAGGAAATCCCGCATCGTGCGAAATTATCTTGTTTTTCCTAAACAACACGTTGTAAGTCGAAAAGCTTTCATGTTGCGTGTATGTCTAAGTGTGTAGCCTCAAAAGAGAAGGCACAGGACAGTTTTCTCTCGAAAGGATATGTAAGAATACCACTTCATAAGGAAATACAGTTTTGCAGAGTAAAGACATATACGTACGCATTGGAAACTCTTTACGAGAAGAAATAACGCATAGTACAAAATTAGCTTGTATCTCCAAAACTACACGTTGTATCTCGAAAAGAATTGTTGTGGCGTGTACGTCTTAACATGTAGCATCTAAAGAGAACCAAAAGGAGAATTTTCTTTCGTCAAAATTTTTCAGAAAATCACGTTTTAAGGAAATCCCGCATCATGCGAAATTATCTTGTTTTTCCTAAACAACACGTTGTAAGTCGAAAAGCTTTCATGTTGCGTGTATGTCTAAGTGTGTAGCCTCAAAAGAGAAGGCACAGGACAGTTTTCTCTCGAAAGGATATGTAAGAATACCACTTCATAAGGAAATACAGTTTTGCAGAGTAAAGACATATACGTACGCATTGGAAACTCTTTACGAGAAGAAATAACGCATAGTACAAAATTAGCTTGTATCTCCAAAACTACACGTTGTATCTCGAAAAGAATTGTTGTGGCGTGTACGTCTTAACATGTAGCATCTAAAGAGAACCAAAAGGAGAATTTTCTTTCGTCAAAATTTTTCAGAAAATCACGTTTTAAGGAAATCCCGCATCGTGCGAAATTATCTTGTTTTTCCTAAACAACACGTTGTAAGTCGAAAAGCTTTCATGTTGCGTGTATGTCTAAGTGTGTAGCCTCAAAAGAGAAGGCACAGGACAGTTTTCTCTCGAAAGGATATGTAAGAATACCACTTCATAAGGAAATACAGTTTTGCAGAGTAAAGACATATACGTACGCATTGGAAACTCTTTACGAGAAGAAATAACGCATAGTACAAAATTAGCTTGTATCTCCAAAACTACACGTTGTATCTCGAAAAGAATTGTTGTGGCGTGTACGTCTTAACATGTAGCATCTAAAGAGAACGAAAAGGAGAATTTTCTTTCGTCAAAATTTTTCAGAAAATCACGTTTTAAGGAAATCCCGCATCGTGCGAAATTATCTTGTTTTTCCTAAACAACACGTTGTAAGTCGAAAAGCTTTCATGTTGCGTGTATGTCTAAGTGTGTAGCCTCAAAAGAGAAGGCACAGGACAGTTTTCTCTCGAAAGGATATGTAAGAATACCACTTCATAAGGAAATACAGTTTTGCAGAGTAAAGACATATACGTACGCATTGGAAACTCTTTACGAGAAGAAATAACGCATAGTACAAAATTAGCTTGTATCTCCAAAACTACACGTTGTATCTCGAAAAGAATTGTTGTGGCGTGTACGTCTTAACATGTAGCATCTAAAGAGAACCAAAAGGAGAATTTTCTTTCGTCAAAATTTTTCAGAAAATCACGTTTTAAGGAAATCCCGCATCGTGCGAAATTATCTTGTTTTTCCTAAACAACACGTTGTAAGTCGAAAAGCTTTCATGTTGCGTGTATGTCTAAGTGTGTAGCCTCAAAAGAGAAGGCACAGGACAGTTTTCTCTCGAAAGGATATGTAAGAATACCACTTCATAAGGAAATACAGTTTTGCAGAGTAAAGACATATACGTACGCATTGGAAACTCTTTACGAGAAGAAATAACGCATAGTACAAAATTAGCTTGTATCTCCAAAACTACACGTTGTATCTCGAAAAGAATTGTTGTGGCGTGTACGTCTTAACATGTAGCATCTAAAGAGAACCAAAAGGAGAATTTTCTTTCGTCAAAATTTTTCAGAAAATCACGTTTTAAGGAAATCCCGCATCGTGCGAAATTATCTTGTTTTTCCTAAACAACACGTTGTAAGTCGAAAAGCTTTCATGTTGCGTGTATGTCTACGTGTGTAGCCTCAAAAGAGAAGGCACAGGACAGTTTTCTCTCGAAAGGATATGTAAGAATACCACTTCATAAGGAAATACAGTTTTGCAGAGTAAAGACATATACGTACGCATTGGAAACTCTTTACGAGAAGAAATAACGCATAGTACAAAATTAGCTTGTATCTCCAAAACTACACGTTGTATCTCGAAAAGAATTGTTGTGGCGTGTACGTCTTAACATGTAGCATCTAAAGAGAACCAAAAGGAGAATTTTCTTTCGTCAAAATTTTTCAGAAAATCACGTTTTAAGGAAATCCCGCATCGTGCGAAATTATCTTGTTTTTCCTAAACAACAGGTTGTAAGTCGAAAAGCTTTCATGTTGCGTGTATGTCTAAGTGTGTAGCCTCAAAAGAGAAGGCACAGGACAGTTTTCTCTCGAAAGGATATGTAAGAATACCACTTCATAAGGAAATACAGTTTTGCAGAGTAAAGACATATACGTACGCATTGGAAACTCTTTACGAGAAGAAATAACGCATAGTACAAAATTAGCTTGTATCTCCAAAACTACACGTTGTATCTCGAAAAGAATTGTTGTGGCGTGTACGTCTTAACATGTAGCATCTAAAGAGAACCAAGGAGAATTTTCTTTCGTCAAAATTTTTCAGAAAATCACGTTTTAAGGAAATCCCGCATCGTGCGAAATTATCTTGTTTTTCCTAAACAACACGTTGTAAGTCGAAAAGCTTTCATGTTGCGTGTATGTCTAAGTGTGTAGCCTCAAAAGAGAAGGCACAGGACAGTTTTCTCTCGAAAGGATATGTAAGAATACCACTTCATAAGGAAATACAGTTTTGCAGAGTAAAGACATATACGTACGCATTGGAAACTCTTTACGAGAAGAAATAACGCATAGTACAAAATTAGCTTGTATCTCCAAAACTACACGTTGTATCTCGAAAAGAATTGTTGTGGCGTGTACGTCTTAACATGTAGCATCTAAAGAGAACCAAAAGGAGAATTTTCTTTCGTCAAAATTTTTCAGAAAATCACGTTTTAAGGAAATCCCGCAGCGTGCGAAATTATCTTGTTTTTCCTAAACAACACGTTGTAAGTCGAAAAGCTTTCATGTTGCGTGTATGTCTAAGTGTGTAGCCTCAAAAGAGAAGGCACAGGACAGTTTTCTCTCGAAAGGATATGTAAGAATACCACTTCATAAGGAAATACAGTTTTGCAGAGTAAAGACATATACGTACGCATTGGAAACTCTTTACGAGAAGAAATAACGCATAGTACAAAATTAGCTTGTATCTCCAAAACTACACGTTGTATCTCGAAAAGAATTGTTGTGGCGTGTACGTCTTAACATGTAGCATCTAAAGAGAACCAAAAGGAGAATTTTCTTTCGTCAAAATTTTTCAGAAAATCACGTTTTAGGGAATTCCCGCATCGTGCGAAATTATCTTGTTTTTCCTAAACAACACGTTGTAAGTCGAAAAGCTTTCATGTTGCGTGTATGTCTAAGTGTGTAGCCTCAAAAGAGAAGGCACAGGACAGTTTTCTCTCGAAAGGATATGTAAGAATACCACTTCATAAGGAAATACAGTTTTGCAGAGTAAAGACATATACGTACGCATTGGAAACTCTTTACGAGAAGAAATAACGCATAGTACAAAATTAGCTTGTATCTCCAAAACTACACGTTGTATCTCGAAAAGAATTGTTGTGGCGTGTACGTCTTAACATGTAGCATCTAAAGAGAACCAAAAGGAGAATTTTCTTTCGTCAAAATTTTTCAGAAAATCACGTTTTAAGGAAATCCCGCATCGTGCGAAATTATCTTGTTTTTCCTAAACAACACGTTGTAAGTCGAAAAGCTTTCATGTTGCGTGTATGTCTAAGTGTGTAGCCTCAAAAGAGAAGGCACAGGACAGTTTTCTCTCGAAAGGATATGTAAGAATACCACTTCATAAGGAAATACAGTTTTGCAGAGTAAAGACATATACGTACGCATTGGAAACTCTTTACGAGAAGAAATAACGCATAGTACAAAATTAGCTTGTATCTCCAAAACTACACGTTGTATCTCGAAAAGAATTGTTGTGGCGTGTACGTCTTAACATGTAGCATCTAAAGAGAACCAAAAGGAGAATTTTCTTTCGTCAAAATTTTTCAGAAAATCACGTTTTAAGGAAATCCCGCATCGTGCGAAATTATCTTGTTTTTCCTAAACAACACGTTGTAAGTCGAAAAGCTTTCATGTTGCGTGTATGTCTACGTGTGTAGCCTCAAAAGAGAAGGCACAGGACAGTTTTCTCTCGAAAGGATATGTAAGAATACCACTTCATAAGGAAATACAGTTTTGCAGAGTAAAGACATATACGTACGCATTGGAAACTCTTTACGAGAAGAAATAACGCATAGTACAAAATTAGCTTGTATCTCCAAAACTACACGTTGTATCTCGAAAAGAATTGTTGTGGCGTGTACGTCTTAACATGTAGCATCTAAAGAGAACCAAAAGGAGAATTTTCTTTCGTCAAAATTTTTCAGAAAATCACGTTTTAAGGAAATCCCGCATCGTGCGAAATTATCTTGTTTTTCCTAAACAACACGTTGTAAGTCGAAAAGCTTTCATGTTGCGTGTATGTCTAAGTGTGTAGCCTCAAAAGAGAAGGCACAGGACAGTTTTCTCTCGAAAGTATATGTAAGAATACCACTTCATAAGGAAATACAGTTTTGCAGAGTAAAGACATATACGTACGCATTGGAAACTCTTTACGAGAAGAAATAACGCATAGTACAAAATTAGCTTGTATCTCCAAAACTACACGTTGTATCTCGAAAAGAATTGTTGTGGCGTGTACGTCTTAACATGTAGCATCTAAAGAGAACCAAAAGGAGAATTTTCTTTCGTCAAAATTTTTCAGAAAATCACGTTTTAGGGAATTCCCGCATCGTGCGAAATTATCTTGTTTTTCCTAAACAACACGTTGTAAGTCGAAAAGCTTTCATGTTGCGTGTATGTCTAAGTGTGTAGCCTCAAAAGAGAAGGCACAGGACAGTTTTCTCTCGAAAGGATATGTAAGAATACCACTTCATAAGGAAATACAGTTTTGCAGAGTAAAGACATATACGTACGCATTGGAAACTCTTTACGAGAAGAAATAACGCATAGTACAAAATTAGCTTGTATCTCCAAAACTACACGTTGTATCTCGAAAAGAATTGTTGTGGCGTGTACGTCTTAACATGTAGCATCTAAAGAGAACCAAAAGGAGAATTTTCTTTCGTCAAAATTTTTCAGAAAATCACGTTTTAAGGAAATCCCGCATCGTGCGAAATTATCTTGTTTTTCCTAAACAACACGTTGTAAGTCGAAAAGCTTTCATGTTGCGTGTATGTCTAAGTGTGTAGCCTCAAAAGAGAAGGCACAGGACAGTTTTCTCTCGAAAGGATATGTAAGAATACCACTTCATAAGGAAATACAGTTTTGCAGAGTAAAGACATATACGTACGCATTGGAAACTCTTTACGAGAAGAAATAACGCATAGTACAAAATTAGCTTGTATCTCCAAAACTACACGTTGTATCTCGAAAAGAATTGTTGTGGCGTGTACGTCTTAACATGTAGCATCTAAAGAGAACCAAAAGGAGAATTTTCTTTCGTCAAAATTTTTCAGAAAATCACGTTTTAAGGAAATCCCGCATCGTGCGAAATTATCTTGTTTTTCCTAAACAACACGTTGTAAGTCGAAAAGCTTTCATGTTGCGTGTATGTCTAAGTGTGTAGCCTCAAAAGAGAAGGCACAGGACAGTTTTCTCTCGAAAGGATATGTAAGAATACCACTTCATAAGGAAATACAGTTTTGCAGAGTAAAGACATATACGTACGCATTGGAAACTCTTTACGAGAAGAAATAACGCATAGTACAAAATTAGCTTGTATCTCCAAAACTACACGTTGTATCTCGAAAAGAATTGTTGTGGCGTGTACGTCTTAACATGTAGCATCTAAAGAGAACCAAAAGGAGAATTTTCTTTCGTCAAAATTTTTCAGAAAATCACGTTTTAAGGAAATCCCGCATCGTGCGAAATTATCTTGTTTTTCCTAAACAACACGTTGTAAGTCGAAAAGCTTTCATGTTGCGTGTATGTCTAAGTGTGTAGCCTCAAAAGAGAAGGCACAGGACAGTTTTCTCTCGAAAGGATATGTAAGAATACCAGTTCATAAGGAAATACAGTTTTGCAGAGTAAAGACATATACGTACGCATTGGAAACTCTTTACGAGAAGAAATAACGCATAGTACAAAATTAGCTTGTATCTCCAAAACTACACGTTGTATCTCGAAAAGAATTGTTGTGGCGTGTACGTCTTAACATGTAGCATCTAAAGAGAACCAAAAGGAGAATTTTCTTTCGTCAAAATTTTTCAGAAAATCACGTTTTAAGGAAATCCCGCATCGTGCGAAATTATCTTGTTTTTCCTAAACAACACGTTGTAAGTCGAAAAGCTTTCATGTTGCGTGTATGTCTAAGTGTGTAGCCTCAAAAGAGAAGGCACAGGACAGTTTTCTCTCGAAAGGATATGTAAGAATACCACTTCATAAGGAAATACAGTTTTGCAGAGTAAAGACATATACGTACGCATTGGAAACTCTTTATGAGAAGAAATAACGCATAGTACAAAATTAGCTTGTATCTCCAAAACTACACGTTGTATCTCGAAAAGAATTGTTGTGGCGTGTACGTCTTAACATGTAGCATCTAAAGAGAACCAAAAGGAGAATTTTCTTTCGTCAAAATTTTTCAGAAAATCACGTTTTAAGGAAATCCCGCATCGTGCGAAATTATCTTGTTTTTCCTAAACAACACGTTGTAAGTCGAAAAGCTTTCATGTTGCGTGTATGTCTAAGTGTGTAGCCTCAAAAGAGAAGGCACAGGACAGTTTTCTCTCGAAAGGATATGTAAGAATACCACTTCATAAGGAAATACAGTTTTGCAGAGTAAAGACATATGCGTACGCATTGGAAACTCTTTACGAGAAGAAATAACGCATAGTACAAAATTAGCTTGTATCTCCAAAACTACACGTTGTATCTCGAAAAGAATTGTTGTGGCGTGTACGTCTTAACATGTAGCATCTAAAGAGAACCAAAAGGAGAATTTTCTTTCGTCAAAATTTTTCAGAAAATCACGTTTTAAGGAAATCCCGCATCGTGCGATATTATCTTGTTTTTCCTAAACAACACGTTGTAAGTCGAAAAGCTTTCATGTTGCGTGTATGTCTAAGTGTGTAGCCTCAAAAGAGAAGGCACAGGACAGTTTTCTCTCGAAAGGATATGTAAGAATACCACTTCATAAGGAAATACAGTTTTGCAGAGTAAAGACATATGCGTACGCATTGGAAACTCTTTACGAGAAGAAATAACGCATAGTACAAAATTAGCTTGTATCTCCAAAACTACACGTTGTATCTCGAAAAGAATTGTTGTGGCGTGTACGTCTTAACATGTAGCATCTAAAGAGAACCAAAAGGAGAATTTTCTTTCGTCAAAATTTTTCAGAAAATCACGTTTTAAGGAAATCCCGCATCGTGCGAAATTATCTTGTTTTTCCTAAACAACACGTTGTAAGTCGAAAAGCTTTCATGTTGCGTGTATGTCTAAGTGTGTAGCCTCAAAAGAGAAGGCACAGGACAGTTTTCTCTCGAAAGGATATGTAAGAATACCACTTCATAAGGAAATACAGTTTTGCAGAGTAAAGACATATACGTACGCATTGGAAACTCTTTACGAGAAGAAATAACGCATAGTACAAAATTAGCTTGTATCTCCAAAACTACACGTTGTATCTCGAAAAGAATTGTTGTGGCGTGTACGTCTTAACATGTAGCATCTAAAGAGAACCAAAAGGAGAATTTTCTTTCGTCAAAATTTTTCAGAAAATCACGTTTTAGGGAATTCCCGCATCGTGCGAAATTATCTTGTTTTTCCTAAACAACACGTTGTAAGTCGAAAAGCTTTCATGTTGCGTGTATGTCTAAGTGTGTAGCCTCAAAAGAGAAGGCACAGGACAGTTTTCTCTCGAAAGGATATGTAAGAATACCACTTCATAAGGAAATACAGTTTTGCAGAGTAAAGACATATACGTACGCATTGGAAACTCTTTACGAGAAGAAATAACGCATAGTACAAAATTAGCTTGTATCTCCAAAACTACACGTTGTATCTCGAAAAGAATTGTTGTGGCGTGTACGTCTTAACATGTAGCATCTAAAGAGAACCAAAAGGAGAATTTTCTTTCGTCAAAATTTTTCAGAAAATCACGTTTTAAGGAAATCCCGCATCGTGCGAAATTATCTTGTTTTTCCTAAACAACACGTTGTAAGTCGAAAAGCTTTCATGTTGCGTGTATGTCTAAGTGTGTAGCCTCAAAAGAGAAGGCACAGGACAGTTTTCTCTCGAAAGGATATGTAAGAATACCACTTCATAAGGAAATACAGTTTTGCAGAGTAAAGACATATACGTACGCATTGGAAACTCTTTACGAGAAGAAATAACGCATAGTACAAAATTAGCTTGTATCTCCAAAACTACACGTTGTATCTCGAAAAGAATTGTTGTGGCGTGTACGTCTTAACATGTAGCATCTAAAGAGAACCAAAAGGAGAATTTTCTTTCGTCAAAATTTTTCAGAAAATCACGTTTTAAGGAAATCCCGCATCGTGCGAAATTATCTTGTTTTTCCTAAACAACACGTTGTAAGTCGAAAAGCTTTCATGTTGCGTGTATGTCTAAGTGTGTAGCCTCAAAAGAGAAGGCACAGGACAGTTTTCTCTCGAAAGGATATGTAAGAATACCACTTCATTAGGAAATACAGTTTTGCAGAGTAAAGACATATACGTACGCATTGGAAACTCTTTATGAGAAGAAATAACGCATAGTACAAAATTAGCTTGTATCTCCAAAACTACACGTTGTATCTCGAAAAGAATTGTTGTGGCGTGTACGTCTTAACATGTAGCATCTAAAGAGAACCAAAAGGAGAATTTTCTTTCGTCAAAATTTTTCAGAAAATCACGTTTTAAGGAAATCCCGCATCCTGCGAAATTATCTTGTTTTTCCTAAGCAACACGTTGTAAGTCGAAAAGCTTTCATGTTGCGTGTATGTCTAAGTGTGTAGCCTCAAAAGAGAAGGCACAGGACAGTTTTCTCTCGAAAGGATATGTAAGAATACCACTTCATAAGGAAATACAGTTTTGCAGAGTAAAGACATATGCGTACGCATTGGAAACTCTTTACGAGAAGACATAACGCATAGTACAAAATTAGCTTTTATCTCCAAAACTACACGTTGTATCTCGAAAAGAATTGTTGTGGCGTGTACGTCTTAACATGTAGCATCTAAAGAGAACCAAAAGGAGAATTTTCTTTCGTCAAAATTTTTCAGAAAATCACGTTTTAAGGAAATCCCGCATCGTGCGATATTATCTTGTTTTTCCTAAACAACACGTTGTAAGTCGAAAAGCTTTCATGTTGCGTGTATGTCTAAGTGTGTAGCCTCAAAAGAGAAGGCACAGGACAGTTTTCTCTCGAAAGGATATGTAAGAATACCACTTCATAAGGAAATACAGTTTTGCAGAGTAAAGACATATGCGTACGCATTGGAAACTCTTTACGAGAAGAAATAACGCATAGTACAAAATTAGCTTGTATCTCCAAAACTACACGTTGTATCTCGAAAAGAATTGTTGTGGCGTGTACGTCTTAACATGTAGCATCTAAAGAGAACCAAAAGGAGAATTTTCTTTCGTCAAAATTTTTCAGAAAATCACGTTTTAAGGAAATCCCGCATCGTGCGAAATTATCTTGTTTTTCCTAAACAACACGTTGTAAGTCGAAAAGCTTTCATGTTGCGTGTATGTCTAAGTGTGTAGCCTCAAAAGAGAAGGCACAGGACAGTTTTCTCTCGAAAGGATATGTAAGAATACCACTTCATAAGGAAATACAGTTTTGCAGAGTAAAGACATATACGTACGCATTGGAAACTCTTTACGAGAAGAAATAACGCATAGTACAAAATTAGCTTGTATCTCCAAAACTACACGTTGTATCTCGAAAAGAATTGTTGTGGCGTGTACGTCTTAACATGTAGCATCTAAAGAGAACCAAAAGGAGAATTTTCTTTCGTCAAAATTTTTCAGAAAATCACGTTTTAAGGAAATCCCGCATCGTGCGAAATTATCTTGTTTTTCCTAAACAACACGTTGTAAGTCGAAAAGCTTTCATGTTGCGTGTATGTCTAAGTGTGTAGCCTCAAAAGAGAAGGCACAGGACAGTTTTCTCTCGAAAGGATATGTAAGAATACCACTTCATAAGGAAATACAGTTTTGCAGAGTAAAGACATATACGTACGCATTGGAAACTCTTTACGAGAAGAAATAACGCATAGTACAAAATTAGCTTGTATCTCCAAAACTACACGTTGTATCTCGAAAAGAATTGTTGTGGCGTGTACGTCTTAACATGTAGCATCTAAAGAGAACCAAAAGGAGAATTTTCTTTCGTCAAAATTTTTCAGAAAATCACGTTTTAAGGAAATCCCGCATCGTGCGAAATTATCTTGTTTTTCCTAAACAACACGTTGTAAGTCGAAAAGCTTTCATGTTGCGTGTATGTCTAAGTGTGTAGCCTCAAAAGAGAAGGCACAGGACAGTTTTCTCTCGAAAGGATATGTAAGAATACCACTTCATAAGGAAATACAGTTTTGCAGAGTAAAGACATATACGTACGCATTGGAAACTCTTTACGAGAAGAAATAACGCATAGTACAAAATTAGCTTGTATCTCCAAAACTACACGTTGTATCTCGAAAAGAATTGTTGTGGCGTGTACGTCTTAACATGTAGCATCTAAAGAGAACCAAAAGGAGAATTTTCTTTCGTCAAAATTTTTCAGAAAATCACGTTTTAGGGAATTCCCGCATCGTGCGAAATTATCTTGTTTTTCCTAAACAACACGTTGTAAGTCGAAAAGCTTTCATGTTGCGTGTATGTCTAAGTGAGTAGCCTCAAAAGAGAAGGCACAGGACAGTTTTCTCTCGAAAGGATATGTAAGAATACCACTTCATAAGGAAATACAGTTTTGCAGAGTAAAGACATATACGTACGCATTGGAAACTCTTTACGAGAAGAAATAACGCATAGTACAAAATTAGCTTGTATCTCCAAAACTACACGTTGTATCTCGAAAAGAATTGTTGTGGCGTGTACGTCTTAACATGTAGCATCTAAAGAGAACCAAAAGGAGAATTTTCTTTCGTCAAAATTTTTCAGAAAATCACGTTTTAAGGAAATCCCGCATCGTGCGAAATTATCTTGTTTTTCCTAAACAACACGTTGTAAGTCGAAAAGCTTTCATGTTGCGTGTATGTCTAAGTGTGTAGCCTCAAAAGAGAAGGCACAGGACAGTTTTCTCTCGAAAGGATATGTAAGAATACCACTTCATAAGGAAATACAGTTTTGCAGAGTAAAGACATATACGTACGCATTGGAAACTCTTTACGAGAAGAAATAACGCATAGTACAAAATTAGCTTGTATCTCCAAAACTACACGTTGTATCTCGAAAAGAATTGTTGTGGCGTGTACGTCTTAACATGTAGCATCTAAAGAGAACCAAAAGGAGAATTTTCTTTCGTCAAAATTTTTCAGAAAATCACGTTTTAAGGAAATCCCGCATCGTGCGAAATTATCTTGTTTTTCCTAAACAACACGTTGTAAGTCGAAAAGCTTTCATGTTGCGTGTATGTCTAAGTGTGTAGCCTCAAAAGAGAAGGCACAGGACAGTTTTCTCTCGAAAGGATATGTAAGAATACCACTTCATAAGGAAATACAGTTTTGCAGAGTAAAGACATATACGTACGCATTGGAAACTCTTTACGAGAAGAAATAACGCATAGTACAAAATTAGCTTGTATCTCCAAAACTACACGTTGTATCTCGAAAAGAATTGTTGTGGCGTGTACGTCTTAACATGTAGCATCTAAAGAGAACCAAAAGGAGAATTTTCTTTCGTCAAAATTTTTCAGAAAATCACGTTTTAAGGAAATCCCGCATCGTGCGAAATTATCTTGTTTTTCCTAAACAACACGTTGTAAGTCGAAAAGCTTTCATGTTGCGTGTATGTCTAAGTGTGTAGCCTCAAAAGAGAAGGCACAGGACAGTTTTCTCTCGAAAGGATATGTAAGAATACCACTTCATAAGGAAATACAGTTTTGCAGAGTAAAGACATATGCGTACGCATTGGAAACTCTTTACGAGAAGAAATAACGCATAGTACAAAATTAGCTTGTATCTCCAAAACTACACGTTGTATCTCGAAAAGAATTGTTGTGGCGTGTACGTCTTAACATGTAGCATCTAAAGAGAACCAAAAGGAGAATTTTCTTTCGTCAAAATTTTTCAGAAAATCACGTTTTAAGGAAATCCCGCATCGTGCGATATTATCTTGTTTTTCCTAAACAACACGTTGTAAGTCGAAAAGCTTTCATGTTGCGTGTATGTCTAAGTGTGTAGCCTCAAAAGAGAAGGCACAGGACAGTTTTCTCTCGAAAGGATATGTAAGAATACCACTTCATAAGGAAATACAGTTTTGCAGAGTAAAGACATATGCGTACGCATTGGAAACTCTTTACGAGAAGAAATAACGCATAGTACAAAATTAGCTTGTATCTCCAAAACTACACGTTGTATCTCGAAAAGAATTGTTGTGGCGTGTACGTCTTAACATGTAGCATCTAAAGAGAACCAAAAGGAGAATTTTCTTTCGTCAAAATTTTTCAGAAAATCACGTTTTAAGGAAATCCCGCATCGTGCGAAATTATCTTGTTTTTCCTAAACAACACGTTGTAAGTCGAAAAGCTTTCATGTTGTGTGTATGTCTAAGTGTGTAGCCTCAAAAGAGAAGGCACAGGACAGTTTTCTCTCGAAAGGATATGTAAGAATACCACTTCATAAGGAAATACAGTTTTGCAGAGTAAAGACATATACGTACGCATTGGAAACTCTTTACGAGAAGAAATAACGCATAGTACAAAATTAGCTTGTATCTCCAAAACTACACGTTGTATCTCGAAAAGAATTGTTGTGGCGTGTACGTCTTAACATGTAGCATCTAAAGAGAACCAAAAGGAGAATTTTCTTTCGTCAAAATTTTTCAGAAAATCACGTTTTAAGGAAATCCCGCATCGTGCGAAATTATCTTGTTTTTCCTAAACAACACGTTGTAAGTCGAAAAGCTTTCATGTTGCGTGTATGTCTAAGTGTGTAGCCTCAAAAGAGAAGGCACAGGACAGTTTTCTCTCGAAAGGATATGTAAGAATACCACTTCATAAGGAAATACAGTTTTGCAGAGTAAAGACATATACGTACGCATTGGAAACTCTTTACGAGAAGAAATAACGCATAGTACAAAATTAGCTTGTATCTCCAAAACTACACGTTGTATCTCGAAAAGAATTGTTGTGGCGTGTACGTCTTAACATGTAGCATCTAAAGAGAACCAAAAGGAGAATTTTCTTTCGTCAAAATTTTTCAGAAAATCACGTTTTAAGGAAATCCCGCATCGTGCGAAATTATCTTGTTTTTCCTAAACAACACGTTGTAAGTCGAAAAGCTTTCATGTTGCGTGTATGTCTAAGTGTGTAGCCTCAAAAGAGAAGGCACAGGACAGTTTTCTCTCGAAAGGATATGTAAGAATACCACTTCATAAGGAAATACAGTTTTGCAGAGTAAAGACATATACGTACGCATTGGAAACTCTTTACGAGAAGAAATAACGCATAGTACAAAATTAGCTTGTATCTCCAAAACTACACGTTGTATCTCGAAAAGAATTGTTGTGGCGTGTACGTCTTAACATGTAGCATCTAAAGAGAACCAAAAGGAGAATTTTCTTTCGTCAAAATTTTTCAGAAAATCACGTTTTAAGGAAATCCCGCATCGTGCGAAATTATCTTGTTTTTCCTAAACAACACGTTGTAAGTCGAAAAGCTTTCATGTTGCGTGTATGTCTAGTGTGTAGCCTCAAAAGAGAAGGGACAGGACAGTTTTCTCTCGAAAGGATATGTAAGAATACCACTTCATAAGGAAATACAGTTTTGCAGAGTAAAGACATATACGTACGCATTGGAAACTCTTTACGAGAAGAAATAACGCATAGTACAAAATTAGCTTGTATCTCCAAAACTACACGTTGTATCTCGAAAAGAATTGTTGTGGCGTGTACGTCTTAACATGTAGCATCTAAAGAGAACCAAAAGGAGAATTTTCTTTCGTCAAAATTTTTCAGAAAATCACGTTTTAAGGAAATCCCGCATCGTGCGAAATTATCTTTTTTTTCCTAAACAACACGTTGTAAGTCGAAAAGCTTTCATTTTGCGTGTATGTCTAAGTGTGTAGCCTCAAAAGAGAAGGCACAGGACAGTTTTCTCTCGAAAGGATATGTAAGAATACCACTTCATAAGGAAATACAGTTTTGCAGAGTAAAGACATATACGTACGCATTGGAAACTCTTTACGAGAAGAAATAACGCATAGTACAAAATTAGCTTGTATCTCCAAAACTACACGTTGTATCTCGAAAAGAATTGTTGTGGCGTGTACGTCTTAACATGTAGCATCTAAAGAGAACCAAAAGGAGAATTTTCTTTCGTCAAAATTTTTCAGAAAATCACGTTTTAAGGAAATCCCGCATCGTGCGAAATTATCTTGTTTTTCCTAAACAACACGTTGTAAGTCGAAAAGCTTTCATGTTGCGTGTATGTCTAAGTGTGTAGCCTCAAAAGAGAAGGCACAGGACAGTTTTCTCTCGAAAGGATATGTAAGAATACCACTTCATAAGGAAATACAGTTTTGCAGAGTAAAGACATATACGTACGCATTGGAAACTCTTTACGAGAAGAAATAACGCATAGTACAAAATTAGCTTGTATCTCCAAAACTACACGTTGTATCTCGAAAAGAATTGTTGTGGCGTGTACGTCTTAACATGTAGCATCTAAAGAGAACCAAAAGGAGAATTTTCTTTCGTCAAAATTTTTCAGAAAATCACGTTTTAAGGAAATCCCGCATCGTGCGAAATTATCTTGTTTTTCCTAAACAACACGTTGTAAGTCGAAAAGCTTTCATGTTGCGTGTATGTCTAAGTGTGTAGCCTCAAAAGAGAAGGCACAGGACAGTTTTCTCTCGAAAGGATATGTAAGAATACCACTTCATAAGGAAATACAGTTTTGCAGAGTAAAGACATATACGTACGCATTGGAAACTCTTTACGAGAAGAAATAACGCATAGTACAAAATTAGCTTGTATCTCCAAAACTACACGTTGTATCTCGAAAAGAATTGTTGTGGCGTGTACGTCTTAACATGTAGCATCTAAAGAGAACCAAAAGGAGAATTTTCTTTCGTCAAAATTTTTCAGAAAATCACGTTTTAAGGAAATCCCGCATCGTGCGAAATTATCTTGTTTTTCCTAAACAACACGTTGTAAGTCGAAAAGCTTTCATGTTGCGTGTATGTCTAAGTGTGTAGCCTCAAAAGAGAAGGCACAGGACAGTTTTCTCTCGAAAGGATATGTAAGAATACCACTTCATAAGGAAATACAGTTTTGCAGAGTAAAGACATATACGTACGCATTGGAAACTCTTTACGAGAAGAAATAACGCATAGTACAAAATTAGCTTGTATCTCCAAAACTACACGTTGTATCTCGAAAAGAATTGTTGTGGCGTGTACGTCTTAACATGTAGCATCTAAAGAGAACCAAAAGGAGAATTTTCTTTCGTCAAAATTTTTCAGAAAATCACGTTTTAAGGAAATCCCGCATCGTGCGAAATTATCTTGTTTTTCCTAAACAACACGTTGTAAGTCGAAAAGCTTTCATGTTGCGTGTATGTCTAGTGTGTAGCCTCAAAAGAGAAGGGACAGGACAGTTTTCTCTCGAAAGGATATGTAAGAATACCACTTCATAAGGAAATACAGTTTTGCAGAGTAAAGACATATACGTACGCATTGGAAACTCTTTACGAGAAGAAATAACGCATAGTACAAAATTAGCTTGTATCTCCAAAACTACACGTTGTATCTCGAAAAGAATTGTTGTGGCGTGTACGTCTTAACATGTAGCATCTAAAGAGAACCAAAAGGAGAATTTTCTTTCGTCAAAATTTTTCAGAAAATCACGTTTTAAGGAAATCCCGCATCGTGCGAAATTATCTTTTTTTTCCTAAACAACACGTTGTAAGTCGAAAAGCTTTCATTTTGCGTGTATGTCTAAGTGTGTAGCCTCAAAAGAGAAGGCACAGGACAGTTTTCTCTCGAAAGGATATGTAAGAATACCACTTCATAAGGAAATACAGTTTTGCAGAGTAAAGACATATACGTACGCATTGGAAACTCTTTACGAGAAGAAATAACGCATAGTACAAAATTAGCTTGTATCTCCAAAACTACACGTTGTATCTCGAAAAGAATTGTTGTGGCGTGTACGTCTTAACATGTAGCATCTAAAGAGAACCAAAAGGAGAATTTTCTTTCGTCAAAATTTTTCAGAAAATCACGTTTTAAGGAAATCCCGCATCGTGCGAAATTATCTTGTTTTTCCTAAACAACACGTTGTAAGTCGAAAAGCTTTCATGTTGCGTGTATGTCTAAGTGTGTAGCCTCAAAAGAGAAGGCACAGGACAGTTTTCTCTCGAAAGGATATGTAAGAATACCACTTCATAAGGAAATACAGTTTTGCAGAGTAAAGACATATACGTACGCATTGGAAACTCTTTACGAGAAGAAATAACGCATAGTACAAAATTAGCTTGTATCTCCAAAACTACACGTTGTATCTCGAAAAGAATTGTTGTGGCGTGTACGTCTTAACATGTAGCATCTAAAGAGAACCAAAAGGAGAATTTTCTTTCGTCAAAATTTTTCAGAAAATCACGTTTTAAGGAAATCCCGCATCGTGCGAAATTATCTTGTTTTTCCTAAACAACACGTTGTAAGTCGAAAAGCTTTCATGTTGCGTGTATGTCTAAGTGTGTAGCCTCAAAAGAGAAGGCACAGGACAGTTTTCTCTCGAAAGGATATGTAAGAATACCACTTCATAAGGAAATACAGTTTTGCAGAGTAAAGACATATACGTACGCATTGGAAACTCTTTACGAGAAGAAATAACGCATAGTACAAAATTAGCTTGTATCTCCAAAACTACACGTTGTATCTCGAAAAGAATTGTTGTGGCGTGTACGGCTTAACATGTAGCATCTAAAGAGAACCAAAAGGAGAATTTTCTTTCGTCAAAATTTTTCAGAAAATCACGTTTTAAGGAAATCCCGCATCGTGCGAAATTATCTTGTTTTTCCTAAACAACACGTTGTAAGTCGAAAAGCTTTCATGTTGCGTGTATGTCTAAGTGTGTAGCCTCAAAAGAGAAGGCACAGGACAGTTTTCTCTCGAAAGGATATGTAAGAATACCACTTCATAAGGAAATACAGTTTTGCAGAGTAAAGACATATACGTACGCATTGGAAACTCTTTACGAGAAGAAATAACGCATAGTACAAAATTAGCTTGTATCTCCAAAACTACACGTTGTATCTCGAAAAGAATTGTTGTGGCGTGTACGTCTTAACATGTAGCATCTAAAGAGAACCAAAAGGAGAATTTTCTTTCGTCAAAATTTTTCAGAAAATCACGTTTTAAGGAAATCCCGCATCGTGCGAAATTATCTTGTTTTTCCTAAACAACACGTTGTAAGTCGAAAAGCTTTCATGTTGCGTGTATGTCTAAGTGTGTAGCCTCAAAAGAGAAGGCACAGGACAGTTTTCTCTCGAAAGGATATGTAAGAATACCACTTCATAAGGAAATACAGTTTTGCAGAGTAAAGACATATACGTACGCATTGGAAACTCTTTACGAGAAGAAATAACGCATAGTACAAAATTAGCTTGTATCTCCAAAACTACACGTTGTATCTCGAAAAGAATTGTTGTGGCGTGTACGTCTTAACATGTAGCATCTAAAGAGAACCAAAAGGAGAATTTTCTTTCGTCAAAATTTTTCAGAAAATCACGTTTTAAGGAAATCCCGCATCGTGCGAAATTATCTTGTTTTTCCTAAACAACACGTTGTAAGTCGAAAAGCTTTCATGTTGCGTGTATGTCTAAGTGTGTAGCCTCAAAAGAGAAGGCACAGGACAGTTTTCTCTCGAAAGGATATGTAAGAATACCACTTCATAAGGAAATACAGTTTTGCAGAGTAAAGACATATACGTACGCATTGGAAACTCTTTACGAGAAGAAATAACGCATAGTACAAAATTAGCTTGTATCTCCAAAACTACACGTTGTATCTCGAAAAGAATTGTTGTGGCGTGTACGGCTTAACATGTAGCATCTAAAGAGAACCAAAAGGAGAATTTTCTTTCGTCAAAATTTTTCAGAAAATCACGTTTTAAGGAAATCCCGCATCGTGCGAAATTATCTTGTTTTTCCTAAACAACACGTTGTAAGTCGAAAAGCTTTCATGTTGCGTGTATGTCTAGTGTGTAGCCTCAAAAGAGAAGGGACAGGACAGTTTTCTCTCGAAAGGATATGTAAGAATACCACTTCATAAGGAAATACAGTTTTGCAGAGTAAAGACATATACGTACGCATTGGAAACTCTTTACGAGAAGAAATAACGCATAGTACAAAATTAGCTTGTATCTCCAAAACTACACGTTGTATCTCGAAAAGAATTGTTGTGGCGTGTACGTCTTAACATGTAGCATCTAAAGAGAACCAAAAGGAGAATTTTCTTTCGTCAAAATTTTTCAGAAAATCACGTTTTAAGGAAATCCCGCATCGTGCGAAATTATCTTTTTTTTCCTAAACAACACGTTGTAAGTCGAAAAGCTTTCATTTTGCGTGTATGTCTAAGTGTGTAGCCTCAAAAGAGAAGGCACAGGACAGTTTTCTCTCGAAAGGATATGTAAGAATACCACTTCATAAGGAAATACAGTTTTGCAGAGTAAAGACATATACGTACGCATTGGAAACTCTTTACGAGAAGAAATAACGCATAGTACAAAATTAGCTTGTATCTCCAAAACTACACGTTGTATCTCGAAAAGAATTGTTGTGGCGTGTACGTCTTAACATGTAGCATCTAAAGAGAACCAAAAGGAGAATTTTCTTTCGTCAAAATTTTTCAGAAAATCACGTTTTAAGGAAATCCCGCATTGTGCGAAATTATCTTGTTTTTCCTAAACAACACGTTGTAAGTCGAAAAGCTTTCATGTTGCGTGTATGTCTAAGTGTGTAGCCTCAAAAGAGAAGGCACAGGACAGTTTTCTCTCGAAAGGATATGTAAGAATACCACTTCATAAGGAAATACAGTTTTGCAGAGTAAAGACATATACGTACGCATTGGAAACTCTTTACGAGAAGAAATAACGCATAGTACAAAATTAGCTTGTATCTCCAAAACTACACGTTGTATCTCGAAAAGAATTGTTGTGGCGTGTACGTCTTAACATGTAGCATCTAAAGAGAACCAAAAGGAGAATTTTCTTTCGTCAAAATTTTTCAGAAAATCACGTTTTAAGGAAATCCCGCATCGTGCGAAATTATCTTGTTTTTCCTAAACAACACGTTGTAAGTCGAAAAGCTTTCATGTTGCGTGTATGTCTAAGTGTGTAGCCTCAAAAGAGAAGGCACAGGACAGTTTTCTCTCGAAAGGATATGTAAGAATACCACTTCATAAGGAAATACAGTTTTGCAGAGTAAAGACATATACGTACGCATTGGAAACTCTTTACGAGAAGAAATAACGCATAGTACAAAATTAGCTTGTATCTCCAAAACTACACGTTGTATCTCGAAAAGAATTGTTGTGGCGTGTACGTCTTAACATGTAGCATCTAAAGAGAACCAAAAGGAGAATTTTCTTTCGTCAAAATTTTTCAGAAAATCACGTTTTAAGGAAATCCCGCATCGTGCGAAATTATCTTGTTTTTCCTAAACAACACGTTGTAAGTCGAAAAGCTTTCATGTTGCGTGTATGTCTAAGTGTGTAGCCTCAAAAGAGAAGGCACAGGACAGTTTTCTCTCGAAAGGATATGTAAGAATACCACTTCATAAGGAAATACAGTTTTGCAGAGTAAAGACATATACGTACGCATTGGAAACTCTTTACGAGAAGAAATAACGCATAGTACAAAATTAGCTTGTATCTCCAAAACTACACGTTGTATCTCGAAAAGAATTGTTGTGGCGTGTACGTCTTAACATGTAGCATCTAAAGAGAACCAAAAGGAGAATTTTCTTTCGTCAAAATTTTTCAGAAAATCACGTTTTAAGGAAATCCCGCTTCGTGCGAAATTATCTTGTTTTTCCTAAACAACACGTTGTAAGTCGAAAAGCTTTCATGTTGCGTGTATGTCTAAGTGTGTAGCCTCAAAAGAGAAGGCACAGGACAGTTTTCTCTCGAAAGGATATGTAAGAATACCACTTCATAAGGAAATACAGTTTTGCAGAGTAAAGACATATACGTACGCATTGGAAACTCTTTACGAGAAGAAATAACGCATAGTACAAAATTAGCTTGTATCTCCAAAACTACACGTTGTATCTCGAAAAGAATTGTTGTGGCGTGTACGTCTTAACATGTAGCATCTAAAGAGAACCAAAAGGAGAATTTTCTTTCGTCAAAATTTTTCAGAAAATCACGTTTTAAGGAAATCCCGCTTCGTGCGAAATTATCTTGTTTTTCCTAAACAACACGTTGTAAGTCGAAAAGCTTTCATGTTGCGTGTATGTCTAAGTGTGTAGCCTCAAAAGAGAAGGCACAGGACAGTTTTCTCTCGAAAGGATATGTAAGAATACCACTTCATAAGGAAATACAGTTTTGCAGAGTAAAGACATATACGTACGCATTGGAAACTCTTTACGAGAAGAAATAACGCATAGTACAAAATTAGCTTGTATCTCCAAAACTACACGTTGTATCTCGAAAAGAATTGTTGTGGCGTGTACGTCTTAACATGTAGCATCTAAAGAGAACCAAAAGGAGAATTTTCTTTCGTCAAAATTTTTCAGAAAATCACGTTTTAAGGAAATCCCGCATCGTGCGAAATTATCTTGTTTTTCCTAAACAACACGTTGTAAGTCGAAAAGCTTTCATGTTGCGTGTATGTCTAAGTGTGTAGCCTCAAAAGAGAAGGCACAGGACAGTTTTCTCTCGAAAGGATATGTAAGAATACCACTTCATAAGGAAATACAGTTTTGCAGAGTAAAGACATATACGTACGCATTGGAAACTCTTTACGAGAAGAAATAACGCATAGTACAAAATTAGCTTGTATCTCCAAAACTACACGTTGTATCTCGAAAAGAATTGTTGTGGCGTGTACGTCTTAACATGTAGCATCTAAAGAGAACCAAAAGGAGAATTTTCTTTCGTCAAAATTTTTCAGAAAATCACGTTTTAAGGAAATCCCGCTTCGTGCGAAATTATCTTGTTTTTCCTAAACAACACGTTGTAAGTCGAAAAGCTTTCATGTTGCGTGTATGTCTAAGTGTGTAGCCTCAAAAGAGAAGGCACAGGACAGTTTTCTCTCGAAAGGATATGTAAGAATACCACTTCATAAGGAAATACAGTTTTGCAGAGTAAAGACATATACGTACGCATTGGAAACTCTTTACGAGAAGAAATAACGCATAGTACAAAATTAGCTTGTATCTCCAAAACTACACGTTGTATCTCGAAAAGAATTGTTGTGGCGTGTACGTCTTAACATGTAGCATCTAAAGAGAACCAAAAGGAGAATTTTCTTTCGTCAAAATTTTTCAGAAAATCACGTTTTAAGGAAATCCCGCATCGTGCGAAATTATCTTGTTTTTCCTAAACAACACGTTGTAAGTCGAAAAGCTTTCATGTTGCGTGTATGTCTAAGTGTGTAGCCTCAAAAGAGAAGGCACAGGACAGTTTTCTCTCGAAAGGATATGTAAGAATACCACTTCATAAGGAAATACAGTTTTGCAGAGTAAAGACATATACGTACGCATTGGAAACTCTTTACGAGAAGAAATAACGCATAGTACAAAATTAGCTTGTATCTCCAAAACTACACGTTGTATCTCGAAAAGAATTGTTGTGGCGTGTACGGCTTAACATGTAGCATCTAAAGAGAACCAAAAGGAGAATTTTCTTTCGTCAAAATTTTTCAGAAAATCACGTTTTAAGGAAATCCCGCATCGTGCGAAATTATCTTGTTTTTCCTAAACAACACGTTGTAAGTCGAAAAGCTTTCATGTTGCGTGTATGTCTAGTGTGTAGCCTCAAAAGAGAAGGGACAGGACAGTTTTCTCTCGAAAGGATATGTAAGAATACCACTTCATAAGGAAATACAGTTTTGCAGAGTAAAGACATATACGTACGCATTGGAAACTCTTTACGAGAAGAAATAACGCATAGTACAAAATTAGCTTGTATCTCCAAAACTACACGTTGTATCTCGAAAAGAATTGTTGTGGCGTGTACGTCTTAACATGTAGCATCTAAAGAGAACCAAAAGGAGAATTTTCTTTCGTCAAAATTTTTCAGAAAATCACGTTTTAAGGAAATCCCGCATCGTGCGAAATTATCTTTTTTTTCCTAAACAACACGTTGTAAGTCGAAAAGCTTTCATTTTGCGTGTATGTCTAAGTGTGTAGCCTCAAAAGAGAAGGCACAGGACAGTTTTCTCTCGAAAGGATATGTAAGAATACCACTTCATAAGGAAATACAGTTTTGCAGAGTAAAGACATATACGTACGCATTGGAAACTCTTTACGAGAAGAAATAACGCATAGTACAAAATTAGCTTGTATCTCCAAAACTACACGTTGTATCTCGAAAAGAATTGTTGTGGCGTGTACGTCTTAACATGTAGCATCTAAAGAGAACCAAAAGGAGAATTTTCTTTCGTCAAAATTTTTCAGAAAATCACGTTTTAAGGAAATCCCGCATTGTGCGAAATTATCTTGTTTTTCCTAAACAACACGTTGTAAGTCGAAAAGCTTTCATGTTGCGTGTATGTCTAAGTGTGTAGCCTCAAAAGAGAAGGCACAGGACAGTTTTCTCTCGAAAGGATATGTAAGAATACCACTTCATAAGGAAATACAGTTTTGCAGAGTAAAGACATATACGTACGCATTGGAAACTCTTTACGAGAAGAAATAACGCATAGTACAAAATTAGCTTGTATCTCCAAAACTACACGTTGTATCTCGAAAAGAATTGTTGTGGCGTGTACGTCTTAACATGTAGCATCTAAAGAGAACCAAAAGGAGAATTTTCTTTCGTCAAAATTTTTCAGAAAATCACGTTTTAAGGAAATCCCGCATCGTGCGAAATTATCTTGTTTTTCCTAAACAACACGTTGTAAGTCGAAAAGCTTTCATGTTGCGTGTATGTCTAAGTGTGTAGCCTCAAAAGAGAAGGCACAGGACAGTTTTCTCTCGAAAGGATATGTAAGAATACCACTTCATAAGGAAATACAGTTTTGCAGAGTAAAGACATATACGTACGCATTGGAAACTCTTTACGAGAAGAAATAACGCATAGTACAAAATTAGCTTGTATCTCCAAAACTACACGTTGTATCTCGAAAAGAATTGTTGTGGCGTGTACGTCTTAACATGTAGCATCTAAAGAGAACCAAAAGGAGAATTTTCTTTCGTCAAAATTTTTCAGAAAATCACGTTTTAAGGAAATCCCGCATCGTGCGAAATTATCTTGTTTTTCCTAAACAACACGTTGTAAGTCGAAAAGCTTTCATGTTGCGTGTATGTCTAAGTGTGTAGCCTCAAAAGAGAAGGCACAGGACAGTTTTCTCTCGAAAGGATATGTAAGAATACCACTTCATAAGGAAATACAGTTTTGCAGAGTAAAGACATATACGTACGCATTGGAAACTCTTTACGAGAAGAAATAACGCATAGTACAAAATTAGCTTGTATCTCCAAAACTACACGTTGTATCTCGAAAAGAATTGTTGTGGCGTGTACGTCTTAACATGTAGCATCTAAAGAGAACCAAAAGGAGAATTTTCTTTCGTCAAAATTTTTCAGAAAATCACGTTTTAAGGAAATCCCGCTTCGTGCGAAATTATCTTGTTTTTCCTAAACAACACGTTGTAAGTCGAAAAGCTTTCATGTTGCGTGTATGTCTAAGTGTGTAGCCTCAAAAGAGAAGGCACAGGACAGTTTTCTCTCGAAAGGATATGTAAGAATACCACTTCATAAGGAAATACAGTTTTGCAGAGTAAAGACATATACGTACGCATTGGAAACTCTTTACGAGAAGAAATAACGCATAGTACAAAATTAGCTTGTATCTCCAAAACTACACGTTGTATCTCGAAAAGAATTGTTGTGGCGTGTACGTCTTAACATGTAGCATCTAAAGAGAACCAAAAGGAGAATTTTCTTTCGTCAAAATTTTTCAGAAAATCACGTTTTAAGGAAATCCCGCTTCGTGCGAAATTATCTTGTTTTTCCTAAACAACACGTTGTAAGTCGAAAAGCTTTCATGTTGCGTGTATGTCTAAGTGTGTAGCCTCAAAAGAGAAGGCACAGGACAGTTTTCTCTCGAAAGGATATGTAAGAATACCACTTCATAAGGAAATACAGTTTTGCAGAGTAAAGACATATACGTACGCATTGGAAACTCTTTACGAGAAGAAATAACGCATAGTACAAAATTAGCTTGTATCTCCAAAACTACACGTTGTATCTCGAAAAGAATTGTTGTGGCGTGTACGTCTTAACATGTAGCATCTAAAGAGAACCAAAAGGAGAATTTTCTTTCGTCAAAATTTTTCAGAAAATCACGTTTTAAGGAAATCCCGCATCGTGCGAAATTATCTTGTTTTTCCTAAACAACACGTTGTAAGTCGAAAAGCTTTCATGTTGCGTGTATGTCTAAGTGTGTAGCCTCAAAAGAGAAGGCACAGGACAGTTTTCTCTCGAAAGGATATGTAAGAATACCACTTCATAAGGAAATACAGTTTTGCAGAGTAAAGACATATACGTACGCATTGGAAACTCTTTACGAGAAGAAATAACGCATAGTACAAAATTAGCTTGTATCTCCAAAACTACACGTTGTATCTCGAAAAGAATTGTTGTGGCGTGTACGTCTTAACATGTAGCATCTAAAGAGAACCAAAAGGAGAATTTTCTTTCGTCAAAATTTTTCAGAAAATCACGTTTTAAGGAAATCCCGCTTCGTGCGAAATTATCTTGTTTTTCCTAAACAACACGTTGTAAGTCGAAAAGCTTTCATGTTGCGTGTATGTCTAAGTGTGTAGCCTCAAAAGAGAAGGCACAGGACAGTTTTCTCTCGAAAGGATATGTAAGAATACCACTTCATAAGGAAATACAGTTTTGCAGAGTAAAGACATATACGTACGCATTGGAAACTCTTTACGAGAAGAAATAACGCATAGTACAAAATTAGCTTGTATCTCCAAAACTACACGTTGTATCTCGAAAAGAATTGTTGTGGCGTGTACGTCTTAACATGTAGCATCTAAAGAGAACCAAAAGGAGAATTTTCTTTCGTCAAAATTTTTCAGAAAATCACGTTTTAAGGAAATCCCGCATCGTGCGAAATTATCTTGTTTTTCCTAAACAACACGTTGTAAGTCGAAAAGCTTTCATGTTGCGTGTATGTCTAAGTGTGTAGCCTCAAAAGAGAAGGCACAGGACAGTTTTCTCTCGAAAGGATATGTAAGAATACCACTTCATAAGGAAATACAGTTTTGCAGAGTAAAGACATATACGTACGCATTGGAAACTCTTTACGAGAAGAAATAACGCATAGTACAAAATTAGCTTGTATCTCCAAAACTACACGTTGTATCTCGAAAAGAATTGTTGTGGCGTGTACGTCTTAACATGTAGCATCTAAAGAGAACCAAAAGGAGAATTTTCTTTCGTCAAAATTTTTCAGAAAATCACGTTTTAAGGAAATCCCGCATCGTGCGAAATTATCTTGTTTTTCCTAAACAACACGTTGTAAGTCGAAAAGCTTTCATGTTGCGTGTATGTCTAAGTGTGTAGCCTCAAAAGAGAAGGCACAGGACAGTTTTCTCTCGAAAGGATATGTAAGAATACCACTTCATAAGGAAATACAGTTTTGCAGAGTAAAGACATATACGTACGCATTGGAAACTCTTTACGAGAAGAAATAACGCATAGTACAAAATTAGCTTGTATCTCCAAAACTACACGTTGTATCTCGAAAAGAATTGTTGTGGCGTGTACGTCTTAACATGTAGCATCTAAAGAGAACCAAAAGGAGAATTTTCTTTCGTCAAAATTTTTCAGAAAATCACGTTTTAAGGAAATCCCGCTTCGTGCGAAATTATCTTGTTTTTCCTAAACAACACGTTGTAAGTCGAAAAGCTTTCATGTTGCGTGTATGTCTAAGTGTGTAGCCTCAAAAGAGAAGGCACAGGACAGTTTTCTCTCGAAAGGATATGTAAGAATACCACTTCATAAGGAAATACAGTTTTGCAGAGTAAAGACATATACGTACGCATTGGAAACTCTTTACGAGAAGAAATAACGCATAGTACAAAATTAGCTTGTATCTCCAAAACTACACGTTGTATCTCGAAAAGAATTGTTGTGGCGTGTACGTCTTAACATGTAGCATCTAAAGAGAACCAAAAGGAGAATTTTCTTTCGTCAAAATTTTTCAGAAAATCACGTTTTAAGGAAATCCCGCATCGTGCGAAATTATCTTGTTTTTCCTAAACAACACGTTGTAAGTCGAAAAGCTTTCATGTTGCGTGTATGTCTAAGTGTGTAGCCTCAAAAGAGAAGGCACAGGACAGTTTTCTCTCGAAAGGATATGTAAGAATACCACTTCATAAGGAAATACAGTTTTGCAGAGTAAAGACATATACGTACGCATTGGAAACTCTTTACGAGAAGAAATAACGCATAGTACAAAATTAGCTTGTATCTCCAAAACTACACGTTGTATCTCGAAAAGAATTGTTGTGGCGTGTACGTCTTAACATGTAGCATCTAAAGAGAACCAAAAGGAGAATTTTCTTTCGTCAAAATTTTTCAGAAAATCACGTTTTAAGGAAATCCCGCATCGTGCGAAATTATCTTGTTTTTCCTAAACAACACGTTGTAAGTCGAAAAGCTTTCATGTTGCGTGTATGTCTAAGTGTGTAGCCTCAAAAGAGAAGGCACAGGACAGTTTTCTCTCGAAAGGATATGTAAGAATACCACTTCATAAGGAAATACAGTTTTGCAGAGTAAAGACATATACGTACGCATTGGAAACTCTTTACGAGAAGAAATAACGCATAGTACAAAATTAGCTTGTATCTCCAAAACTACACGTTGTATCTCGAAAAGAATTGTTGTGGCGTGTACGTCTTAACATGTAGCATCTAAAGAGAACCAAAAGGAGAATTTTCTTTCGTCAAAATTTTTCAGAAAATCACGTTTTAAGGAAATCCCGCTTCGTGCGAAATTATCTTGTTTTTCCTAAACAACACGTTGTAAGTCGAAAAGCTTTCATGTTGCGTGTATGTCTAAGTGTGTAGCCTCAAAAGAGAAGGCACAGGACAGTTTTCTCTCGAAAGGATATGTAAGAATACCACTTCATAAGGAAATACAGTTTTGCAGAGTAAAGACATATACGTACGCATTGGAAACTCTTTACGAGAAGAAATAACGCATAGTACAAAATTAGCTTGTATCTCCAAAACTACACGTTGTATCTCGAAAAGAATTGTTGTGGCGTGTACGTCTTAACATGTAGCATCTAAAGAGAACCAAAAGGAGAATTTTCTTTCGTCAAAATTTTTCAGAAAATCACGTTTTAAGGAAATCCCGCATCGTGCGAAATTATCTTGTTTTTCCTAAACAACACGTTGTAAGTCGAAAAGCTTTCATGTTGCGTGTATGTCTAAGTGTGTAGCCTCAAAAGAGAAGGCACAGGACAGTTTTCTCTCGAAAGGATATGTAAGAATACCACTTCATAAGGAAATACAGTTTTGCAGAGTAAAGACATATACGTACGCATTGGAAACTCTTTACGAGAAGAAATAACGCATAGTACAAAATTAGCTTGTATCTCCAAAACTACACGTTGTATCTCGAAAAGAATTGTTGTGGCGTGTACGTCTTAACCTGTAGCATCTAAAGAGAACCAAAAGGAGAATTTTCTTTCGTCAAAATTTTTCAGAAAATCACGTTTTAAGGAAATCCCGCTTCGTGCGAAATTATCTTGTTTTTCCTAAACAACACGTTGTAAGTCGAAAAGCTTTCATGTTGCGTGTATGTCTAAGTGTGTAGCCTCAAAAGAGAAGGCACAGGACAGTTTTCTCTCGAAAGGATATGTAAGAATACCACTTCATAAGGAAATACAGTTTTGCAGAGTAAAGACATATACGTACGCATTGGAAACTCTTTACGAGAAGAAATAACGCATAGTACAAAATTAGCTTGTATCTCCAAAACTACACGTTGTATCTCGAAAAGAATTGTTGTGGCGTGTACGTCTTAACCTGTAGCATCTAAAGAGAACCAAAAGGAGAATTTTCTTTCGTCAAAATTTTTCAGAAAATCACGTTTTAAGGAAATCCCGCTTCGTGCGAAATTATCTTGTTTTTCCTAAACAACACGTTGTAAGTCGAAAAGCTTTCATGTTGCGTGTATGTCTAAGTGTGTAGCCTCAAAAGAGAAGGCACAGGACAGTTTTCTCTCGAAAGGATATGTAAGAATACCACTTCATAAGGAAATACAGTTTTGCAGAGTAAAGACATATACGTACGCATTGGAAACTCTTTACGAGAAGAAATAACGCATAGTACAAAATTAGCTTGTATCTCCAAAACTACACGTTGTATCTCGAAAAGAATTGTTGTGGCGTGTACGTCTTAACATGTAGCATCTAAAGAGAACCAAAAGGAGAATTTTCTTTCGTCAAAATTTTTCAGAAAATCACGTTTTAAGGAAATCCCGCATCGTGCGAAATTATCTTGTTTTTCCTAAACAACACGTTGTAAGTCGAAAAGCTTTCATGTTGCGTGTATGTCTAAGTGTGTAGCCTCAAAAGAGAAGGCACAGGACAGTTTTCTCTCGAAAGGATATGTAAGAATACCACTTCATAAGGAAATACAGTTTTGCAGAGTAAAGACATATACGTACGCATTGGAAACTCTTTACGAGAAGAAATAACGCATAGTACAAAATTAGCTTGTATCTCCAAAACTACACGTTGTATCTCGAAAAGAATTGTTGTGGCGTGTACGTCTTAACATGTAGCATCTAAAGAGAACCAAAAGGAGAATTTTCTTTCGTCAAAATTTTTCAGAAAATCACG